>NC_049991.1:21323979-21371461 GCF_000003815.2 Branchiostoma floridae | reverse complement strand
GAGTCGTTATTTTATGTGGCTCGCCCAATAGCGGGGAAGGTAGACGATATATCGGGACAATCTGATTAACCTGTTACTCATCACAGGCGTCGCGAAGGAGGCTAAAAATGACACGGATGACATTGTCAAGACGCCTTGAGCGTCAGAAAATCTGTACACCCCGCCGAGTCGACTGTCATCTGAAGACGTCATGACTGTCAAGTTCAGAAACTCTCCAAGAAACCTTTTGTGTTCCCTTTCTGATGTACAGGAAGCCAATTTTTCCAAACCCATTATTTGAGTGGCGACTTCCCAGTCGATGTCTTTTCGAAAATCAGTAGGTACGTGGCGAGGAAACCAAATCAGAGCTGCGTAGAATGACTTCCTCAAACTATGACGACAGTTTCATGAAAGGCTTTATACTTTATGATAAAGCTCCGAAATATTAATTGCGCACTTCATTTCCTGACCCAGACCCAGACCCTACTGATCTTTTCTCGTACCCCGAGACTCCCTCGGGGCCCCATTACCCGGCTTAATGCGGCGAGTTGAACTCTAACCCGTCCGATGATGAAAACAACCTGATAAACCAGGCCGACCTCACCCTCATTAATCCATGGGTCAATAAGCACGTTACTGTGTGGATATCATTACTCGAATCTTTTGATATATCAATAACTGTATTGCACGACAATTGTACATGGTACAATGTATGGCAACAACTATTGCACAAAGTACAAAATAGATGTTTAGAATAAGACTTTACATCCTAATCAACATAACAATAAGGGGTAGTGCAAGTCTTTGATATAGTGTTACAATCGAGTTGGGCTAATCATGAGTTTTGGTATTCTTTCTAATAACAAAGCAGTCTTTGATATATTTCCATATCTTTGCATTAAGGGAGTTGTGGCATTTAAAGCAGTGTGGTTACACCGAGTTGGGCTACCCTGGCTAAAGAAAACAGAATTAAAAACAAAACAAAACAACATCTGTCCGTCAATCTGTCTGTATTATCGAGTGTCTTAATCTGTTGTACTTGATTCAAGATTAATCCATTCCAGAACCTTCTGGCCGGGAATCCCGGTTATTTGATGTCAACGCCTAACGCTACGGTTATGTAAGGCTCCGTTCCGAGAAATCGATTCTTTCGGTTCGATGAACAGGCCACAGAATGGTGGGTCAAAGGAAAAGAAAACTTCTTCGCAGACTTTATCGAAGGCCATGTTAAAGCTTTGGCAAAAAGTTGCCTTCATTAGGAGCTCTAAGTGGTCCGTAAGGTTGAACAAAGGATCAAAGGCACAGAGTATTGTCTTTATTTTTGCTCATTCACATAATCATCTTTGATGTTGGGATTGACTTATGCATTCTATTACATAAAGTCAAGTATTAATTTTACATTTAGCATTAGTTAATAGTAAGATAGATTACCGGTATTCTGTTCAATTTAAGGCATATAATACAGCGGCTTAGTGTGATTTACATACATACATACATAGTGATTTAGTGTGATTGACAGTATTTAAATGCAGTATGTACAGATTTACTTCTTCTGGAAGTCGACCGAAAATTGATGCTCGCGATGTCATCCATAACTTATAATAATATTCAATGAACAATGCCTAAACCCAGAAAATATCGTACATTTCTGATATGATAATTGTTGTTGTTGTTATGTTCTCCCTTGTTGTCAGCCACCCAACACATGTTTAGGTATGGTACAGACTGGGGGCGGGTACCGGTACAGAAAATTAAGGTCCAGGTCCGCTTCAGGTCCAGAAAACCAGGTCCAGGTCCGGACCTGAACCTGGACCTGATTCATTATGTGGAAACTTGTGAATGGACGATACTCAAAACTATGGTCCATTTCGCAACAAATACATCTGTTTTGTGTAGTATTCGACTCCCACTGGCGTTTTAAAATCCTACAACGCAACTGCACCTGTACGATTAGCTGTAAAACTTGGTAGAAATTACTACAAACTCTACTCTACTTCACTCTTGTTATTTTCTTCCACCTTCAAGCGCCAAAACGTATGAATGCCTGATAAAATAATCTCTTAATTTTCTAGTTGGTCAAACATCCGGCCCACCTCCTTTTTTCAGGTCCGGGTTTTCTGGACCGGTCCAATGAGAAAAAGTTTTGTAACAGTACTCGGCCCTAGTACAGACCGTCAGCGATATGACCGGTCATTTCCAATGGCGACATTCATGAGACGGAAGGCGCCGTCGTGACTCTCTCCTGTATTATAGTTAGTTAGATAGAATAGAGAACGAATGTCATTTTGTATAGAATGTAGTTGGTATGGAGAAGAGATAAATGGCATGTATAGGCTTGTACAAAATCTATTCTCCTATTTCTGGACAGAAATTCACATTCCGAATGAAACTAGACAAACCACCGATCATAAAACATATCTGTTTCTTTTAACCATTACTGAAAAGCGAGGAGAATTTTGAATTTATCTAACGTAAGTTTTATCTTGTATTTGTTTAATGTATTTCTTCAGCCTGTCTTGTTGTGACCTGTACTTAGCCCAGTGTGACGGTAATGTCTTCTTTCATTCATTCATTCAATTAACATCTGCTGCTGACGTCCGGGCGTTAACCTCTCGGAATCAATTTTCTTCTCTTCTCCATGGAGACCATGACGTCAGCACGGCTTTCAACCAATTGTAACTGTCGGATCCAATTTGCCACATCAAATGTAATCACATAAACACACCTGTCTCGGCGGCTGTCGCCCCCATCCTGAAAACCTCGGACGCGCGATTCGACGTAGCGTTCATTGGTTTATTCCAAATAAATCTAGAAACAACTGAATAAATGCTCTAAAGTGTCAGAGCTGCAGGATACAATGCTCTGTTTTTCACCTGTGACTGAGTAGGTATGAATATGAATACGAGACTAATACATATTCTCAGTCACCGTTGTATTATAGTCGTCAGAAGACACACTGAAAAGGTTTTCTTCTTGGGCAAGGGCATTTACCTTCCACTCAACAACCAAAACTGATTGACAGCAGCTAGCCGCCATTTTAAATGAGCTTTATGGTGGTACAGATACCATACCAGGGCGTATTATGTTTGGACTTGTTATGTCTTGATAATGTTAAAAAAAGTGCCCTAAGTGAAAATATTTTATAAAGCCCCTGTTTCTGCTGGCTAGTGTTCTTTCCTCTCCTCCCAACCAGGATCGCCATATCACGCCGACGACCACCTTGTCGGGAGCAACCACCTGTCCTCAACCCCATGTTTGCTCAGTCCCTTGAGTGGTTGCTAATACCCCCCTCACATTAGGCGAAAATCGATCGGATGACGAGTCTGCAAGCTCTACATTACGAGGAGGCATGACCCTGACGGGGGGCATTTCTTCGTCGGCAGCAGGGTCATGCCTCCTCGTAATGTAGAGCTCGCAGACTCATCGTCCGATCGATTTTTGCCTAATGTGAGGGGGGTATAAGGACAGGTCTGACTGCATTTCTAGCTGGTTAAGAACCTTCTGAGACGAGCAAATAACTTTTATTTTTTATTAAAGCCCGCAGTTTTTACGTTTCATCTACGCGCCTTCCGATGTATTCGGATTTTTCAGTTGTGCATCCAGATAATTCTGAAAAATAGCACATGTCATGAAGATTTATGGTTACGAGATCGTATCACGTTTCCGTCAGTGTCTAGTGGTTGAATCGAAATCGTTACTTCTTTAAATTTCTTTTTTGAAATAGTTGGGAGTGCAGTTAGAATCTGTGACTGTTCAGATTTTTGTGCTAAGACCTAGATGGTCAACGGCACAGTATGGCTCCTGAAGATGGCAAGATACATAGTATTACATGAAAATGCACAAAGCGTGTGAGTAAAACTGCATGCAAGTTTATAAAAGAAAAGAGTGTCTTTGATAGTCGTAGGTTAATGTGTTTTATTTGCAAAATCATGCCCGAGGGCTAATTGCATATACAGCCTCAAGAACTTAGCTAATTGCATATACAGTCTCAGGAACTAAGAGAAGTAAATAGAATAATACATAAAACTAGTGTCTAATCAACTACATGATACTATGGATACTATTGTCGGGTTTGACTTCTTCTTTGAAGGCAGTGGTTAATGAACTGTCCCACGTTCTGTATGATGGTGGGGTTTTGTGCTTTTAGTAGAAATATAGTCTTTTGGGGATCACTTAGGTGGTAAAAGCTTGGTGAAATAGTGACAACTGATTGAAATAATGTGTTTCTTTCGGTTTCATAGTGGGTACACTGACTGATAAAATGTGTTTCATTTTCCACTGCATTCATTGGGCAATATATACACAATCTCTCGTGGACAGGGAGCTGTTTATAGTGGCCCCGTTAATACATGTATGTAGAACCCGACGATAATAAAAAAAGACTAAATGTTCGTCTTCCTCTGCTTCCAAACCCAACTTGTCTAGATATAACCAACACCAGTAATCGTTTAGACTTTTGTTGCAACAAGTTTACTATAGCTGTCACCTGTATGTCCCCTACGTATTTCCCTACGTATCTACCATGCAATTGCGTACCCATAACCCATGAACTTGTAAAATTGATAGACTTTCATACATTTAAGTATAAGTAAGATCATGAACTGTCCTAAAGATACAAACCTCCATTATCACGTATTCAATGAGTGCACAGGTTCATAGTAGACTGCTCCTCGATTTCTACCATATCCTTGCAACTATTTCCCATAGCGCATTAACTTGTAACTAGACTTTAACGCAGTCAAGTATAAGTAAGATCATGAACCCACAAACCCACACCATCGCGTATTCAGTGAGTGCACAGGTTCATAGTAGACTGCTCCTCGATTTCTACCATGTCCGTGCAACTATTTTCCCATTGCGCATTAACTTGTAACTAAACTTTATAACATAGCCAACTTATAGTAAGACCATGAATACACAAACCCACACCATCATGTATTCAGAGAGTGTTCATAGTAGAGTGCTTGTCGGTTTCTATGATGCCCTAGCACTTACGTACCCAGAGCGCATAAACTTGTAGCCAGACTTTAACACAGTCAAGTATAAGTAAGACCATGAACCAACAAACCCACACCATCAAGTAGCCAGTGAGTGCACAGGTTCATAGTAGAGCACTTCCCGCCTTTTACCTGTCCTTGCAATTAACTTGTAACTAGGACTTGAACTAGAACTTGTAACTAGACTTTAACACGTACGATCTGACATAGCCAAGTATAAGTAATACCATAAACCACAAACCCACACCATCACGTATTCAGTGAGTGCACAGGTTCATAGTAGAGCACTTTCCGGTAGTTTTACGCACGGTGGACCGAACCTGGTTAACCCCCTGCCGGGCAGTAAAGGCACTTACAGAGGCTCCTGCCCTCCGTGTGTTTGTGTTTATGACCCCATAAAGATGAACTCCAGTAACCCCAGGTTATCTCGGAGGAACGGGCGCAGATGGAGACGACAATCCTGTCTATTAACCTCAAAGGGAATGAGGAAGAGCGGTCACACCCTTAAAGGCACAAACCGCGCCGTGCGTGCAATATGTCCGTAGGTTTTGTTTTTGGAGGCCACGTCTGACACGTATTTCTGAAAACGTTCAGGCTGGACAGGGCAGGTGCGTCGCTCGTACTGGCACGTATGGAGGCGAATCCCCAGCCCGATGGCACACAAAGTTTTGCCTGCACGTAAAGTTCTACGGCGTGCCTGCGTGCTCCAAAATCCCTCGGATTCCCTTCGAGTTCGTACGGAGGTGGTACGTACCACTTACGGGTTCCAAAAGATTGCCCACGTTTTGGCACGTAGACAGCACGTATTTGCACGTACGGCGGGTTGTGCTCTTAGCTTATGTGTCATGACGCGCGGAGGGGAGCTGGATGGGCTGTTGGAAGTCCTGGTGAGAGAAGAGAATGAGAAGGATCGATGACCTCCCAATGTGTAATCACTATTTAAGTTAACTCAATTTTGTCCAAGTATATTGCAAATGTTCTTGAAGATATTTTGGTTTTTCAGAACATTATGCATGACTTTTGTCCTGGGCCCTGGGTTCAGTTTGAATCTGTGATTGTTTAGATTGTGTTTGGTACGCGGACCTTGGTGGGCAACGACAATGATGACAACGACAATGTTCCGTTCCAATGTCTTTGCATGCAAATACATAAAAGCGTATGAACACCTTCCGATAATGAAAAAAAGCGCGGAATTTTGAAAGAGACTGAGAACGGTGACCTCCCAATGTGTGATTACGTAAACGACCCGAGCTTGACGTCTGAAGTCCTGGCCGCCCCCAGCTGGTGATTACACGGCAATCTCGAACTCATCAATTTAGAACGTTTATTCACTTTGTTCAGTAATGAAGTCATCTAAAACCGGCGAAATCAAAGCAATCTCCAGAAATAAAGATGCAGAAAGCTGGCCGCCCACTTGCCTGGCCTTACACAATGAATGAACTCATCTTACTTGGTTATAATAACATTTATACACTTTGTGCAGTAATGAAGTCATTTAAACCCGGCGAAATCAAAGCAGCCTCCAGAAATAAAGGCGTAGAAATCTGGCCGCCCACTTAAGCTTGTACAGGCAATGAACTCTTACCGTTGGTTATTCACCTTAGCGGTGAAAGCACAGGAAACTACAAGAAGACCTTTTAAATCTTTCATATACAGTAGTGTTTTTATGTACTTAGAATATTCTATATATATCCTCTGGTCATTCGTGTTTAACCGGCAAAATCAAAGTAATCTTCAGAAGTAAAAGTACAGAAATCTGGCCGCTCACTTGCTTGTGGACCCCCCGGGTCTAGCACAAGGAATGAACTCATCTGAAGAACGTTTATACGTCACTAATTTATTCTCAAGTCTCAACGTTTATACACTTTGTGCAATAACGAAGTCATTGAAATTTGACGAAATCAAAGCAACTTCCAGAAATAAAGGCGTAGAAATCTAACCGCCCACTCGCCTGTGAACCCCCCGAACCTATAGCTAACTCAATGAATGAACTCATCTTAATTTAGGAACTTTATACACTTTGTGTAGTAATGAAGTCATTGAAATTTGATCAATTCAAAGTATTACCTTCAGGCATAAAGGCACAGAAATCTTGCACAGGCACTTGCTCCTTGAAGACCCATAGCAAAGTGAATGAAATCATCTTAAGAACATTTATACACTTTGTGCAGTAATGAAGTCATTGGAATTTGATCAATTCAAAGTAATCTTCAGGCACTCGTTGAAGCCCCATAGCAAAGTGAATGAAATCATCTTAAGAACATTTATACACTTTGTGCAGTAACGAAGTCATTGACACCCGGTGAAATCAAAGCAACCTCCAGAAATGTAGATACGGAAATCTGGCCGCCTACTTGCCTGTGGACGCCCCCGAACATTGCACTTTGAATGAACTCAATAAATACATCTTACCGTCGGTTATTCACTTTAGCGGCGAGTGCACAGGAAGCTACAGTAATGATTTGTAGATCTTTCATATACCATAGTGTTTTGTATGTACTTATGGTATTGTTATACCCTGGTCATTCGTGTTGAACAGCCAGACCACAAATAAAGAGATAAGTAAAGTCACGGAAATCTTTTTGACCTTGCATGTGCGTGACCAGTGACTGAACTCATTTTACAAACCAATGGCCATCCATTTCTTTACCGTAATAGAGTCGCAGAAATCCTCTTATAACTGAACACAAAGCAGGATACGCCTGAAATCAGAGACACAGACTTGAAAGGTTGTTATTGCAGCAGTAACGACAGGCCGAGAATAGCTGCATCAGGAGGGAGGTGACGTCATGGACATACGTCAGAGTTCACTGACCCCGGTTAGAAACACATTTGCGGCTGATGAAATTAGTAGGGAAGAATTGATGGGTTGTGTTGAAATAGATACATGATAAAAAACCGTTATTACTCATACATACCCTACCAGTTTAAATACAGGCTTACAAATACAGAGGTAGCAATACTGTACCTGATTATAGTGACTTCTTAATACTAATGTAAAACCTGGGCTTTTAAACTAGTCTAGTACAGGAGTTTGGCCTATCATTATCTCTTGGTGTTAAACATAAAATCTGGGATGGGTTTGTTATAAGTAGAATGCATGATTATGAAGAAAATGCTTCTGGGTGCAAATCATATATCTAAATCGAGGAAACTTTGTTAAACAGTGTTATCAAAACGAAAGTACTATAATATTATCTTCATTACTAACTGACGTTAGCAAGAATCCCTGACTCATAAACTTTTAATAGTCTTATTCTTATACATAACACAGAAATAAACTTGCGTAACCCGTGTGTAATCTATACTAAGTTTTAAGTACTAGAGTCGGAACAGGACAATCTTATCTGACTTAGGGCGCATTAAGAAGGAGCCGTCTTCTTAAGATGCGTCTCTACCTGGATGATTCGCTCTTTCAAGTCTTGGTAATACCGTGTGAGAAACCCACGGCTATCTCCTTTACAGCAGCCCTCACTAGGCCCTGAGTGCGCTCAGAAAGACACAGGCTGCTGGGATATGTCAGTACCTGCTGAATTGAGTTGAACCCTCATAACTCCATGGTAGTAGTTCGCTGGGACAGGAGGTGGAGGGGGAGGGGGGTCGTGTCTTTTTTGCACCTAGGCCAATGTATAAAAGAAGAACTTTATTGCACGACAATTGTACAAAGTATGGCAACAATGCCATGCAAAACAGAAGTAATGTTCTATCAATGTGAATACACTATCCGCCATATTCTCTGTTATGTTAGATTTAGTATACTGTGGTTGTAGATAGTTTGTGGTTGCTAATAATACATGTTACTTGCCATACATTGTACCAGTTGCAATCGTTGTGCAACAAACATGACTTGACTTGTGTTCAGTAGTGTGGGGTCGTGCGGCGTAATAGCAGGGCATTTGGCTCAGAACCAAGAGATCCTGGGTTCGAATTCTGTCATGCAACAGATTGGAAAAGGTACTTAACACGACTTGCCTCACCCCTCCCATGAATAAAACGGTACCTGGCTCCGGTTGGGAAGTAAAGGGTGGTGGAAGGAGAAAGATGTGCTCCGGCTTCCAATACCGTGCCCTAGACAGAGTGCATAACAGCCTACTTCCTATATACGACCTGGACATGCCAAGATTCATGATTGTTTTAGTGCCTTGAGATTCCCGGAAATTCTTGTTTTCACCCAGCGTTCGTGTGGACGTAACGTGTAAATTTATCACTGGGAGATGCAACTAGAATTTTATGGCCCGTGCGCGAGAAATAAAGTCGTAAGTACAGCAGCCCATGTAGGTAAAAATGGCTGCTAAAGTCCACTTTTATCCATGCCTGAATTTCCATATCTCTTTTATAAGCTGTTTAAGAGCAGTTCGTAACTTACGGATCGTAACGACCACCTGCCTCCCCGTTACTGCATGCATCGGGAACAGGACGTGTTTTACAGGGGAGCTCACAACATCAACGTAAAAAACAAATTTATAGAGAGAACTTTACTGCACGACATTTGTACATGGTACAATGTATGGCAACAACTATTACACAAAGTACAAAATAAGTGTATAGAATAAGACTTAACATCCTAATTAACATAACAAGAAGGGTTAACACAAGTCTTTGATATGGTGTTACAATCGAGTTGGGCTAATCATGAGTTTCATAGCAAAGCAGTCTTTAAAGATGTCTAAAGATATATACAATTCTGTCTGTAGCATCGAGTTTCTTGAAATCTGCTGTACTGGACTCGAGAAATGTGAATGGCTCATGTTTACGGGAGCTGCAACAAGATAGTATAATGCAATCTGCAGTATCAAATAAATGAAAGCTGACAATAGAAATCATACTGAAATCGAAGTGTATGCGCACAAAAGCTATTCGGCATGTTGGTACTTGAATCATGGTTGAATTGCAAAATATCACCTTTTGGTTCTTGTGTGTCGCTCAATATTGTTGGCCGCCTAGTGGAAATGTGGCCTGTTATGAATGACAAGTTGTTTCGAAAATGCAACATGTCATATTTCCTATCGAAGAGTGGAATTTGTTATGCACAGTATGGGCATCTTCTCTTGGTAGTTTTAAAGAACGCTTGCAGAGAGATGTGCAAAAGTCAGGTGTGACGGATCGTTCGGTGTAATATAACCAGCTGCTGCCGCGCCGCGTGCCTGCGAAGCTGGTGTGTTACGCCGAACGGCGGTTATACCGGCTATATAGATACAGATACAGATACAGATTCCTTTGCATACCTGAGAAGTTGATGTCTAAGTGCCGACATTTTCAAATCGGTCCCCGGCCGAGCTGTCTGTGGAAACGAAAAATAGAAAATTAATTCATACGTAAAAATATACGCATAGAATGCCCACGGCTATACTATTTACGTCTTGTGTGGTTTGATGTCTTTTATATAACAATTTTCGTTCTCGAAAGCCGCCCCTGTTTGGAAATGTGACGTAAGCCTATGACGATTTTACCATTACCCCAATAGAGATGCTGATGTGGTGAAAGGCCGGGTCTCGATGTGCTTCATCAAACCGTGTACTGTAAATGCAGAAACTTTCGCGGTGGATTAATGTTCGCGGTTTTCGCGGTGGCCACTTTACCGCGAATTTAAAACCACCGCGAACATTTTTCCATAAAAGTAAGAGACTACAGTGCATGGTGCTACCGCGAAATTAAAACCACCGCAAAAAGTCCATTTTCCCGGTAACGCGAAATTAAATCTCCGCGAACTTAAATGCATTTACAGTATTTCAGATGAAAGCAGCGCCGGTAGATCTAATCTCTTGTAACTCATCCAATCTTCCAGAGCGCATCCTGCCTCGGGGGCCTGCTTTCCCGCCAATAAAGGCGCACGTCAGTCTGCCTGCACGTAACGTGGACCGGCTCTGCCGTGTGCTGCATGTTAATACTACCTTTCCACTAGGACGGCGCTCTCGCCGCGCTCTCTCTGCGACCTAACATTTGTTAGCCTGGTATCCAGCCGTAATATAGCTCCCGAGTCTCTTGCAATTGCGAAGAGGAGAGAAGAGACTCGGGAGTTATACTACGGCTGGATACCAGGCTAAACATTTGTCTTATCCCTTAACGAATTGTACAGAAGAGAAACAAATATGTTTACACTTTCTGTGTTTTGTTGTCTTCTCTGTCACACTGTTACGTTTTTGTATGATATTGCCAGTGTGAAAGCGAAGGTTACACATTTCCTATTTAGGTCGCAGTGAGAGCGCAGCGCGATCACCGTCTAGAGGAAAGGGGGCCTAACTCTTGGCACATCGCTTCCACCGCGCGAAGGCTCCATCAGAACTGTTGTGAGGCAGCCTATTGGCTGAGAGCGCGGCACCGGGCGTGGTCTCCCGTGCGCCAGTTGGAAGTAACAAGCCGACGAGTTTTGTAGAAGCGCGCTCGTTAGAAGCGCTCCATCATCCGGCGACACACAGCGGGACAAGAGCTCTCTCGGGCGCTCTTAGGGACATTTCCAGCCCGGCGTTCACCCAATCACGCCACCTTAGGGACCGGCCGATCTTTGGACTAGGTCTCCGCGCCCCAACCAATTTGTAAGGGTAGATTTTCAGGCGAGCACACGTCACTCGTTTCTCTGGCGATTTCAAAATTCGGCCACCATCAAATGACCAACTGGTTCGGGCAAAAGTCGTTTTCACGGTGAAGCCTGCTTAGCCGACATCGTCTCACGGCAACTGTTATTAATTTCTTAGTGCAGAAAGGTCCAGCAACAACTGTTATTCATTCTCATAGCAGGACGTCAGGCCAGCTGACCAGACTGGCCGAAGAGCGCCAGAAGCGGAAAGACCTTGTAAACAGTCTGACTGTCCCTAAGGCCAGCGGCTAAGTGAGTGAGTGAGTGCATGAGAGATGGAGGAAGACAACTTCAGCACACCTGAAAACTTCACCTGGCTGAACGTGACGGCGGAGACGCTACCTGGCGCCGCGGCGGGGTTCTCCGAGTCGTTCCGCGTGGCGCTTCCCGTGGTGCTCGGCACGGTGTTCGCGGTGGGGGTGGCCGGCAACCTGGTCACCATCCTGTGGATCGCGCTCCGCGGGCAGCCCCAGAACACCATGCGGACCTACGTGTTGTCCCTCTCCGCCGCAGACCTCGCCTACCTGCTCGGCGGGCCCTTCTACCTCAGCTCCTTCATGCTTCAGCCTAAATGGGTGAGTCAAATGTCTTATTCTTGACACTTCTTTTCCATTAGAGACTGAGTCCACTCGGCAACGAACGATTTTACAGGACCTTCAACGAATTTCATAGATTGTTGACGTTTTACGTGTTTTGTTGACAACACAAACACTTTGAACTCGACGTTACTATATTTCTGAACTCTATATCAACTTGGCTTCTGCCCCTCTAATCGTACTTTTATCACGCATTATAGCAATTATGAAATCAAGTGTCAAACAAATCCAATTTTTTGTAATGGTTTATTGAGCAAAAACATATCGCTACATTCGCAGCCTGACGGCTGAATTGCAGTTGCAATATCACAATAAAACAAACGCATTTGATTAATGTCCAACAAGGCAAATCATTAAGATAAAAGTACGTGTAAAATCAGTTAGGTACGAATATAATACATGATATCGACCAGCGAATATCTAAAACGAAAATTAGAGGCATACAATATTGGCAGGATTAAGGCATGGGGGCATTACAGTTGAGTAGACGGACCATGTGCGGAATGGCACTAGACCTATAGCGTTCAGTTCTGCACTTGGGAATGTCCAGTTTGTTGGCAGAGCGGGTTTGTCGGCAACTAATGTTCTGTCTTGTGGATGGTAGGAAGTGGCGATATTGATCAGAGACTAAGAGTAATTGAGCAAACCGAAGTGTCAGATTCGAACGCCTGGAGTGGAGTGATGGAAGGCCAAGCTGTGTACACGCATCTCGGTAGCTGGTGTAGTCGCGTCCCATGATGATACGTACCGCTCTGCGCTGGATACGTTCGATCTTGTTGCTCAGCTGTGTGGTTAACCCTGGGTGCCAGACGGGGGCTGAGTACTCAGTAACTGGGCGAATGTAGGAAGTGTAGACAGTCACGAGGTCTTCCTTCGAAATGTTGAAATGCTTCAGTCTGCGCAGAAAGAACAGACGTTGGCTTGCCTTACTGTATGTGTGGTCGACGTGCGCGTTCCATCTGAGGTCAGACTGTAGGTAGAGACCGAGTATTCTCATGACTCTTACTTCCACTAGAGAAATGTCGTGAGAAATTTTCCACTAGAGAAATTTTGCCGCTCAAGCGGCTGAGTCAAATGTCTTTGGTTTTTCAAAACAGTTTTCTATTAGGGGCTGAGACTACTAAGGCTAACGTGACATTAACAAATCGGGGCTTGGCCGGGTTGTTTGTGGTAACGAGAATTAGAAATGTATACTGTATGTAAAAAGATCTAAACAAATAATGCCCACGACTATTCTCTTTAGGTCTTGACGTCTTGTGTTGTTTGGTGTCTTTTATATCATACTTTTCGTTCCCGAAAGCTGGTCGTAGAATTTAATAGATACAAATTTTTTTGGGTCTTTTTGACGTTTTACGTATTATCTTGTCAACACGAACCATTTCACTCTAGGTATACTTTTGATATCTATATCTATTTATCTGCTTGTTTGTATGGCTTGTGTCCTTCAAATCGTCATTACAATAGTTATTATTAAATCAAGGGTCAAACAAATCGGATTTGTGTCGCTCGGCAATCGCCCCTGGTGTAAAGGTGGTGTCACGAGTTTACTCGGTGCAAGGTCGTGAGATGACTGCTAGACACAGGACTCCCTTGGGACCAACTGCATTTCTTCTCAGTCAGAAACATCATGATTGAGATCAGCTCGACTACTGCTCCTATAGAGTATTGGGTCTAACTGAATCAATGGGAGAAGTAGGGGTTAATAACGAAGATTGCATGCTCAACAGAAAGCCAGTTTTGAGGCTTTAGGTTGACTTTTACTTCTTTAATTACCTAAGACTATGATCAAGCACTTAACTTTGGTATGGTATGTAATATGTTCCAGCATTCGCTCACATGTCGCTCTTCTCAATCACACAACTAAACCTCTCCCTTCAGAAGGACGGGCAAAGTTAAAAAGATGGCTTTGCCCGAATTTGAAGCCCTGTATGGTCCGGATTGCTCAATACCGTTTCACAATTTTTCAATCCGTACAGAAGATTGTGAATGTAAATATAAAAGTATAAATCTTATATCTAAACAACACTAATAACTATATAATAATAATTGATTGATTGATTGATTGATTGATTGATTGATTGATATCAGATTTAGGGAGAGTTGCTAGCAGATCGTGAGTCTGGATATCCTGACGCTCCTTGCAGTTGGATTGATTGACTAATTGCTGACGCTACTGGTAGTTGGACTGATTGATTGATTGATTGATTGATTGATTGACAGTATGTTTGATATCTCATCAGATATACGGAGAGTTCGGGTCCCGGCTGATCGTGAGCCTGGACACCCTGACGCTACTGATAGCTGGATTGATTGACTGATTGATTGATGATTGATTGGTTGATTGATTGGTTGATTGATTGATTGATTGATGTATCATCAGATATACGGAGAGTTCGGGTGCCGCCTGATCGTGAGTCTGGACATCCTGAGGCTTCTGGTAGCTGGATTGATTGATTAATTGATTGATTGATCAAGAAGGATTGATTGATTGATTGATTGACAGTATGTTTGATATCTCACCAGATTTACGGAGAGTTCGGGTGCCGGCTGATCGTGAGTCTGGACATCCTGACGCTGCTGGCCAGCATCCTGACCCTGACCGTGACCAGTGTGGACCGGTTCCTGGCCGTGGTGTATCCCATCAAGACTCTGGGCTGCCGCTCAGTCAACAGCGCAAGGTGGGACTAGAAACATAAGTATAGTGACAACGTGATGTTTGCAAGCTAAGAGATCTTATTTTAGCACCTTTTATAACGTCCTTTTACGACCCTGTGCTGCCGCTCAGTCCACAGCGCAAGGTGGGAACACTTCAGTTATTACCTCCATGAAAGTTATTATTACCTCTAGTGGTGGGTGCCGGTACAGACAATTTAGGTCCAGGTCCGGTTCAGGTCTTGAGGATCAGGTCCAGGTATGACTCATACCAATGATCCAATTCACTACAAAGAAATCTGTTTGGTGGAGTATTAAACTCAAACTGACATTTTAAATCCTACAACGCTAACTGCACCGGTACGATTGGCTGTAAAACCTGGTAGAAATAACTCTACTCTACTTCACTCTTGTTATTTTCTTCCACCTGCAAGCGCCAAAACGCGTGAATGCCTGATCAAATAATCTGTTTTGGACCGGTCCAATAAGAAAAACCGTTTTTTGTATTACGCAAAATATGAATTTTGATATACGTATTGTATTACGCAAAATATGAATTATGATATACATCACTAACACTGTCAGTCCTAATTACCTCCAAGAAAAATGAAGGTATAGTTTTTGGCGTGCATGTCTGTCAATCTGCGTGTATGTGTGTGTGTGTGTGCCTGCTTGTGTTTCCGGATATTTGTGGTCATCATCAACTTGAGAACCTCTTGATGGACTACGATAATATTTGGTATGTGGGTAGGTGCTGGGAAGACGTATATTTTAGGCTTTGGTCTCATTTCCAAACTGGGCCCCGGCCGGGATGTTTCCGGAAACGAAGAAATAAAAATGTTTATCGAGGATAGGAATATACACAAATTATGCTTATGACTATATTCTTAAAGTTCTGTGTCTTTCGTTGTTTTTCGCTTCCGAAAGCTACCCGGCCGGGCAGCGGGTTTGGAAATGGGACCCAAGCCTTAGACTCCAACCCTGTTCATGACAGCATAATACCAGCCTGTCCGTACAAGCTGTGTGAAGCGAAGGTCCACGTGGGCGCTCCCCACGTTTTTTTTCCTGAAGCAGGAAACGTGCGGCAGAATTGCCCTGCTATAAACAGCTGACCGTGGGCGATTCCTTCTTAATAAGTGGATTTGCGCGACCGAGTTGAAACTAGTCTCTACCAGACTCCGAGTCGCTGGAAAAAATCGTAGAAATGGTACATATAGAGGAGTATGCCGGCCAGAGGAATATAGCCGGCTAGGCAACAGTAACGCGAGCTGTTCCCTGGCCGGTTATATTCCTCTCTATTTGTTCCATTTCTACGATTTTCCAGCGATCCGGAGTCTGGTAGAGACTAGTTGAAAACGCCATCGGGCAATTTCAGCATTAGAGCCCTGCTATTCTCACGAGAGATTGATAACTGGGGGTGGGCGTAATCTCTTTGATGGAAGTATTCATAGAAAAACAATATCACTTCGCTGTTTTCGTGGTGGCTTCATGGTTATTGATAACTACGTTCCACCCACGCTACATCATCGCAAACACGATCCGAGTCTTGAACGATTATCCCGAAGGGAGCACAATAAACTCAATTCGTCACTCAGCGTTATCCATCTTTTACTGCTCGACAAATAAAGCTACCTTTTTGATTAAGTCAACCAATCCGTATATCTGCCAAACATGGGCAATTCATCACCTACATACAGGGGAGATGTCGAGCTCATTAATTGGCTTAAGTATAATTAGATATGGAATATTTTGTTCATTTCCAATTTAATTAAGTCAATCGTTCAGTTCAGTTCAGTTCGTCCTCGTTGAGGTTACACCATCGTCTCCACATGTTCCTGTCCAGCATGATTGAACGGAGCTCGCCGTCCTGCAAACCCGTGTCCTCCAGCAGCAGCTTATGTGTCTTCACAAAATTCCTCGTCTGAAGCTCCAGAGAGACGAGTCAGCGCCAGCCAATCGAAGCCTAAAAAATAACCCCCATACAGTATCAGTGATTTACACCATGCTCCGTATGTCTCCATTACCACCATTACATTCGAGGTGTCTATCTAGGGGTGTGGTTGAATTTCATTTTTTTCGAATACCTTTTTAAATGCCATTTACCTTCTTTGCCAATTATTCACAGACTGCATATCATTGTTTTGCACTTTGCAATTATCATTGGTTTTGCCATAAAGTCTTAATAATTATACAATTATACTATATAAAGACATTTCTATGGCCTTGGCAGCCCTGACGTCATATCCGGTTCCTGCGGATGTTGTTGCGGCTTCTCTATTATGTCGATGTTTGCGATGTTCTGCACATATTTGCAGACTGCGCCCGAAATACGCGCACGAAATCACGACCTGTTTGTCGATGAAGGTTAGACATCCAGGTAATAAGATACGCAAAATGCTGTTCTCAAGCAACTGGATATGATTTTGGAAACGGTCAGACGTTTCAGATGGTATCTACTATCTTTCGTCAGTGACATTTAAGTGATCTTGGAGTAACCTTTGTTTCTTTTGGAACCCAAATTGTCTTCGACGTAGTCTCACAATGTCTCCTATTGGACATCTAAAATTGTTTTTTCATACTTAGGGTATAAAAGACCAGTTTCTTCCAGATCACTTCAGTGTCACTGACGAAAGACCCCGGATGGCTGTCTGAAACGTCTGACCGTTATCAGAAATCAAACCCTGTTGCTGGAGTAACAGCTTTTTTTTTTGCACGACCTGTTTGATCTGCTGGAAATCCGCGCGAACCAGCTGGATGTGATGTGCTTGTTCTCAAACCTAGCTTTATTCAGATGTTATGTAGGTCAGGTACTGTGATGCGCTGTGTACACAAGATAATTACATCATACTTCAGACGGGAAAGCCATCATCTAATGCCTACGTTACAAACTTCCACAGCAAAAAACATCTGCTACCAAAATTTGCAGGCACATTTATCACGATTCTCTCAAAAATAGAGCTATTAAATGTCGGTTTCTGCCAGATCTATGAGCTGAAAGTTAGGATCCGACAAGATTAGATCACTCGTACACATTCTTAGCGTCCAAACTGGTGTCTCTGTTGATGGCGTCTCTTCTGTGACATGTATATGCTATATTAACCGATGCAATTAACCATGTTTTTAAGATATCTTAATACCATTTCAAGTTTCACGGACACACTAGTTATCCCTACATTTACCCACAAACTACCAGCATAACAGTGCCGTGCTTTCGGAGGGAATATCAGATCGAAATCATGTTGTGTTCAGGTATTGACCAAACCCAGTGAATATCGACTGGCGAGCTCCTGACCTGTGATGTAACTCAAACCAAATACAATCCAGGTCAATCATCAGGTCTATATGTTAAGCCTACTGAACGATTTCAATTTCCTTTCACCTTGGGTGTGCTGCTGTCCATGGGGACCACCCACCACCCTATTGCTGGTAGTGAGTGAGTGCGGACTTGTGGATCAATACGATCAGTGCGCGTGGCCTGTGATGTACCCAAACCAAATGCCACGCAGGGCAATCATCAAGTCGATCTGTTATACCCCCCTCACATTAGGCGAAAATCGATCGGACGACGAGTCTGCGAGCTCTACATTACGACGAGGCATGACCCTGCTGCCGACGAAGAAATGTTCCCCCCTTCCCGTCAGGGTCATGCCTCCTCGTAATGTAGAGCTCGCAGACTCGTCGTCCGATCGATTTTCGCATAATGTGAGGAGGGTATTAAGCCCACTGGACGAACGATTTCAATTTCCTCGTAATCTGTAGCCTTGAATGTGTTCCGTCCATGGCGCCCGCCCACCTGTACCTGGGTAGTGAATGCGTCAGGAACCCTGCAGCGGGTTCCATCAATACGTGCATTGCAGGGCAGCTGGTGGGTATTATAGGGGGCTTCCAGATCACTGACTTTACTTCTAGCGGGTATTATAGGGGGCTTCCGGGTCACAGACTTTACTTCCGGGGCTTCCTTTAGTGCGCGGCCTCGCGACCTTTCCGGAATTGTGTAGCTGGTCTCTACTCACTGACTCGGAAGTCCTTAAAGGCAGATCCGGTGTTAAGGGGAAATATAAACCTCGTATTTACGTTTGCCTCACGTCTACGAACCAAGTAACGTTAACGGCTCTCTTTTTAAGAAAGCATTACATGCATTCGGGACTTACAAAAATAGATGCCCATGAGGTTTTACGGCATGTGTCCAGTATCAACTTGAACACGTTTTTCTCTCTCCTTCTCTCTCGCTCCCTTTCTTTTTTCCCTCTCTCATTTCTATCCCTCTATTTCTCTCTACCTACCCTCTCTTTTCATTCGTCTCTATCTATGCCCTTCTTTCTATCTCCATATCCTTCCGTCTCTCTCCTCCGTCCCCTCTGTTCTTTTTCTGTCCGCCTGCCTTTTCGTTGGTCAACCAACACCTACTATTCCTCGGTTCTTCTAAGTCCTGGCAACGTCAGGCTCTATGAAGGACTCATCACAATATTGAAATGACATTGAAATGAGCCAAAGTGCGTCTAGAAAGGCTGTAATTGGGTGATAATTGGTCTGGTTCCCCCTCCCACTTCTCTATTCAACATTGTTGGGTGGGCCATTTAATATAAAACGACATAGATATGATATTTGTAAATTATTGAATGACATAACGCTCCTGAACCAAGACGGGTAATCTATGTACAGTAGTAAATGTTTCTTTGTATAATGACTAATCCAGTATGGTAAACAATCAGATGTTAAAGTTAAGTTAGAGGTTGAAATGCTAACTGTAAAACAAACAAAAAAAACACGATAATTCAGCACATGAAACCATTCTCTCTCTCTATTTCCAATTTCTCAATGTGACATGATTAGGCCTTGCCAGGACTTATGCAACAAGAGTCCGTCACGTCCATTTGACCTTGGCCTTCCCGTGTCTACTTATTCTCCACCTCACGCGCCTTACGTCATTACCTGCCAAGCCGGCAGTCCATTTCCGTTAGTAATCAGAAGGTGAAGAGGTCAAGACTGCCACCGAGAACTCGTTATTCTGGCCATCTGCATCTTCAAGCGGCAGATCCGAACTCACCGCTGAAGTGTGCATAAGATGGGAGTTTGTTTGTTTTATTGGGATCTTCATTGGTGTTCCCTGAGCATCCATCTTCTCCTCTGTCAGCGACGTCTACGCTGGCTGGGACACGTATCCCGAATGAAGGATGGACGCATCCCGAAGGACATCCTGTTTGGTGAATTAGCGACAGGAAAACGCCCAGTAGGACGACCGGCACTGCGCTTTAGAGATGTCTGTAAGCGTGATCTGAAGCTAACTGACATTGACCCAGCCAGCTGGGAACAGATTGCAGCAGACCGCAACAGATGGCGCCACACGGTCAAGGATGGTCTTGCAAAGGGCCAGGAAAGACGTACAGAGCATCTTGAGTCTAGGAGACGCAAACGCAAAGAGAAACCGCAACAGGGGAACCCCTCTGCCTTCATATGTCCAAACTGTGGCCGCGACTGCCATGCCAGGATCGGTCTACAGAGCCACAGTAGACGCTGTCAACCACCGTGACCTGATACAGAGCGCTACCATCATCTGCAAAGATGGAAGGATGCTTACTACTACTACTACATTGGTGATAACGTTATTTATGTCATATCTGTGACGCGAAAACGTTCGATACGGGCCGGGTGTTCCGGACCGTGTGATAACTTTCCGTATCACCCAGGCTCAAGTGATACGGAATACAGCGCATTGTATTCTGTATCTATCGTTCACCTATTCTTCTTGGAGACCGCACAATACAGATACAACCTCTGAGTGGAGATTATACAACACGGAGATAGTTGGATTTCATAGAGGTCGTGTTGTGTATTAGCACGCTCCGTGACCACCATGGTGTTCCAGGCGTCGTTGGTTAGGGTCAGGGTCAGGCTTTTTGACTCGGGTTCGAGCCCGCGCTGGTGCACTTTCTTATTTTTACGATAATCCTTCTACTATTCACCACGATATTGTCGTCCATCTGTTATCAAACTAGTACTGTTGCGTTACATACGTTTTTTTTGGTAAGCCCCTCAAAACCTTATGAAAGACAGATAATATAGTATCCAGTCAGAAAAATGAAGACGACCGTTTGGATTTGCGACGACCGTTTGAAATGACGACGACCGTTTGAAATGGCGACGACCGTTTGAAATGGCGACGACCGTTTGAAATGGCGACGACCGTTTGAAATGGTGACAACCGTTTGAAATGGCAAAGACAGTTTGAAATGGCAAAGACCGTTTGAAATGGTGACAGCCGTTTGAAATGGCGACGACCGGTTCAATGGCGACGACCGTTTAAAATGGTGACAACCGTTTGAAATGGCGACGACCATTTAACATGGTGACGATCGTTAGAAAAGGCGACGACCATTTGAAATGGCGACGACTGTTTAAAATTGTGACGACCGTTTAAAACGGCGACGACCGTTTGAAATGGCAACGACCGTCTGAAATGGCGACGGCTGCATGCTGTTTTCAAGACGGCCACGCGCCGTGACGAAGCCGCTGAGCCTGAAAACCCGAACCGATCAGTCGGACAGACAGATAGCGCTGATGGGGCTCCAGACAAGCGTGAAATTGCGCCAGGTTTCGCTCGCTCGGATTCACCTGATCTCGCAGGACCATTTACATGTTAGGCTGTGGAACTCTGCTGTCTGTCGGCGGCAACATCAAAGGGAATTTAAGCAGAAGAAACGGATTGTTTCAAACGAGCGCCGGCTGTAACGAATTGAGTGCTTTATTTGCCTTCGAGTTTATTCCATTTTCCATTTCCCGTTGGGTACTTCTGTATCGCTGTGTTGAAATGTATCCGTACAGGATTGCTTAACAAGGATGTTTCTTTGAATAACTCACAACGTCGCTAAACAGCCTGAATTGCGTACAGTGATCTTTTCAGCATTAGAGTATATACTCTTGAGATTAAACCGTAATGTCTCTCAAAGATTGGTTATCAAACTTGACACAGTTACACAAAACATATAGCTATAGCTTTGGAGCTAGAAACATAGAAAATATTATTCAAAGTCAGAATATTGAAGGTCTTATATTAAGAGTCCTTTAAAACATTTTACTCTTGTATGATTTTGAGAGATCTAGGAATAAAGTTTTTTCCATGTACATGTCTTTAGCACGGTTACGAGTTATGTTTAAGCCGGTTACACGGCGTAGCTGGTAGGGAGGAACCGTCGGCAGGGACTGGTACCGTCCGCCATCATTCTGCGAAGTTCAAGTACAGTCGCCTCCGCAACTGCAGGATTGGCAATTTCTCGGACGTGATTCTAATACTTCTGCAGCAATTTTTCTTTCTTTCTTTCATTGAAACAAATGTGAGATTGACTGAGATTTTTCACAGTTAATCACATCTTTCATCCGGACCGGATAGCGTGGGAGTAAGCACCTTATGTGTCTCACGCGTACGCACGTCTGTTCAGACGCTGATGGAGGAAAGATAATGATTCTAACTAAAGGGTCCTTATCAGCCCGACAACTGTGCCTCGCGAACTCCTCAGTTGTAAATTGAAACGCGGTTATCTTTAGGTTGTCTGTTGAAGAGTACAGATGAGCATTATCGTCCCCCAAAACCCATTCCGAGCGAACTCTTCAGTTGTAAATGAAAACGCCGTTATCAGTAGACTGTCTGTTGAAGAGTACAGATGACCTGAATCAACCCCGAAAACCATTCAGTCCGTCTGTGTCTGCTCATCTTCAACCTGCACATTGAAGTCAACGTGTCGCCTTTACCTGGACCTTCACCTCGAACTAGCATCTTCAAGGAGATCTCGTTAAGATAAACTTCACTTTCATCGAGATTCAGTCCACAAATAGACAGCTGCTTCATTGATTACCATCAATGCAAAGCCATAGCTAATGAGCTGCAAGATTGTTACAAGTGTCTTCGTAGAGAGTTTGTTAAGTTCACTTGAACTATCGTTATGTTACAAGTGTCTTCGTAGAGAGTTTGTTAAGTTCACTTGAACTATCGTCATGTTACAAGTGTCTTGGTAGAGAGTTTGTTAAGTTCACTTGAACTATCGTTATGTTAGAAGTGTATTGTTAAAGAGTTTGTTACGTTCACTTTAACTATAGTTATAATGAGTCTAGCACGTTGGTCCATCTACTCCTCAAAGATTCAGTTTACAAAAGCTTGATCAGCTATAGCTACCATCAATGCAAAACCATAGTTAATGAGCTGCAAGATTGTTACAAGTGTCTTCGTAGAGAGTTTGTTACGTTCACTTGAACTATCGTTATGTTACAAGTGTCTTCGTAAAGAGGTTGTTACGTGCACTTGAACTATTGTTATGTTACAAGTCTTCGTAGATAGTTTGTTAAGTTCACTTGAACTATCGTTACAATGAGTCCAGCACGTTGCTCCACCTACTCCTCAAAGATTCAGTTTCCAAAAGCTTGATCATCTTTAGCTACCATCAATGCAAAACCATAGTTAATGAGCTGCAATATTGTTGAAGTGTCGTCGTAAAGAGTCTACACACGTGCGAGTCTAGCACGTTGCTCCGCCCACTCCCCATCACGATGCTTTTCCACTAGAGACTGCAGCAGCTTGGCAGCTAAAGATTTGGCAGGTTGCTTCAGCTAAGGGCACAAGCCGCCGTACGTGCAAATACTTGCTGTTTGCCTGCCGAAACGTGGGCAATCTTTTGGGATCCGTAAGTGGTAAGTCTGAACGTGGCCTCCCCAAATACGTACGGACAAATTGCGCGTACGGCGGGTTGTGCCCTTAGCTTTAACAATGTCATAGAGAGAGAATATATCTTTTCTTTACTTTTGCATATTTCGCTGTCTTTTAAATTGTACTTTTATTTCTACCATCTTATGAAAATAAGGATAACAAAAACCCCAAGTTGGCCGATGTGCGTTCGCGCAGCCTTCACCGTCTATAGCTAGTTGAAAGGGAGCTTTACAAAAGCATCGTGAACAAGCTGGAAGATTGCACGCGTTATCTTCTTAGGGAATCTATTAAAGCAGTGACAACAAACAGGCTGCAAGCTTCCGAAAATAATTTCATCAGGTTGGTAGATCATAGGACCTAAGAGTTTTTTCTTACACAACCAATTTCCCTGCGGCTGCAAGCTGTTTTGATGTCCGCCTTACGTAAGCTCAGCCCACGCCAGTCCTATTATCCTGTTCAAACATCAGTTAGCGGCAGATGATAGCCCGTTTTCCCAGCCTTCATTCATCTTGTTCATTTCACCGTGTTTCTGCTGAAATGAGACTATTTCTGTCGATGGGAAAAATTACATAACACAAACTAGGCCGCTCAAACACGCAGACCAACGTCAGTCAACGCCAGAAAATGGCTCGTTTCGTAGATAGTAATTAACCGCATCAGCATTAATTTTGCTTACTTGCTAATAAAAAGCAGTTTCTTTGCTTTCTTCTGGAGATGAGCCGCGGTACGCTAGCGCATGTCGCAAGTAGGAAAGTCATTGCCATCGAAGAAGTAAAACCTCCAAGTAAACTATGTATAATCAAAAACTGTATAGAATAGACAACTGTTTCTTTTTACTGTCTGTACCCTTGCAATTAGCCTACGGGCATGAATTTGCAAATGAATAAATAAACTAGAAAGGCCGACATTTGCTT
The DNA here is from genome assembly GCF_000003815.2 of Branchiostoma floridae. Taxonomy (NCBI): domain Eukaryota; kingdom Metazoa; phylum Chordata; class Leptocardii; order Amphioxiformes; family Branchiostomatidae; genus Branchiostoma; species Branchiostoma floridae. Next base: position 21,347,054 of record NC_049991.1, on the reverse strand, counting down.
GAGAGCAAATACAGCATATTTCAGCCATCTCCCTCCTCATGTAACAATAGACTGTTCCAAAATCACACATGTGCAAAAATGGAACACTTCTGCTTAAAATGACTTCTAACTACTAATAACACTTATGAGCAAAAATGAATCTTACAAAACCTCCTTCAAGAATGGACTCTTCTAGTGCACCCCATGTAGAAAGTTAAAATAGACGACTCCAAAAACACTTCCGCTAAGTAATGGAATTTTGAATCATCAGCCGTCCAAGACCATATATGAAAAAAAAAACTCTGTGCAAGAATCGACTCTTCCTGTTATACCCCTATGTAAATTGGAGCGATCCAAAAATACATCAGTTAAAATAGGACATCGACATAATCAACAAAGTCCACAAAATGAATTTAAAGGAATACCCCCTTCGTCGAAGAATGGAATCTCCCAGCACACCCTGTTTAAAATTGCACAATAGTCAAGAAATACTCACAGTACATGGCCTTTTGTATAATAAGCAACCCAGTCCAAAACTGAATTTTAAAAAAGTCCCCCGTGCATGAATGGACTCTTCCAGATAACACCAGGCTTGCTGATTGGCTGCCGAATCCTCCTCATGTGCAGTCTTCAGGTGGGGGTCAACTTCCATTGAACAAATGGAATTCGGAATCATCACCCATGTCCAAAACTGAATTTTTTTTAAAATCCCCTTTATGTGCAAAAATGGACTGTCCCAGTAGTAGTCTTATGTCAAGTGGTTCAGTGCAAAAACACTTCTGCTAAAAAAAAACCATTGGCATTATCACCAAAGTCTAAAAGTAAAATTTAAAAAACACCCCCTGTCCAACAATGGACTCTTCCAGCAAAATGAGCTTGCTCATTGGCTGGTCATTAATTGGATTTACCTTGTCCCCCAACCACCTGGATGTCTATGGAATAGGTAGGTAGGTAGATAATTGGATCTACCTGGCACACCTGTGGCCCTGACACACCAGAATGACCTAGAGGTCGTTGACCTCGGCACTTCAATCTCACATATCCAAAACTCGCCCACAAAAACCTCCTTAAGGAGCCATTTTGAAGTGATTTATACCAAATATTATACATGGATCCTTTGAATAAGTATCTAGGGCACCTCTGTCCCAAATTTCAGGTCATTTGGATGTAATACCATGGTACAGGGGGCCAAATTATACAGTTTTGGTCCAAAAGTTGCAATAAAACCTTAATAAAATCATTTAAGGAGCAGATATGAAAAAAATGAAAAAAAACACATTTTGGTATTGGCTCACTCTACCCTTGTGCCAAATTTCAGGTCATTCGGTCCAGGAACGGCGGAGATGAATCACTTTGAAGATTTGACAGGAGAAAGAAAGAAAGAAAGAAAGAAACATTACGAATACAATATATTTCACCATACTATGTATGGCTGAAATATAAAAACATACCATCAAAACGAGAAGCAAGTAGACCGTAAAAGTGTAGTCTTCTGAAATCTGAGGCTGTTATTCGTACTGAAGACGTGTGAGTTTGACATCTTTTTCTTTCTTTTCTTTTGGACAGACGAGGACAATGTGGCACTGCACTCAAGTTTTTGTAACTCATATCAACAGTGCCACATACACGGTACAGACAGAAGGTAAAGGTAGTCTTTTCTGTTACCTCCCAATGGCACAACGTCGGCGGCGGGGATCGAACCCGGGACTTCTAGATTCCGAGGTGACCGCTCTACCAGTTACGCCACGCCCGACGCCACTTTGACATCTTGTTATACCTGTTTACTCTTTGTCGTTGATAAATGATTGATAAGTGAATAAACCATCTCGGCCATCTGCTCAATCTTAAGAATCCCACGGCCTCTTAAAGATGCATGCTTACGCCCACACGAGTATATAAAAGATGGTTGCTCACGCCCACGCCCTTTCACCACAGTCTTGCATTAGACGTTTGAGAGATGTCCCTGTATCTCAGCTGGAAGCAGCATTTAAAGCTGAGCTTCTAGTTCCAATTAATTGGTAACTGGGAGGTTCAAATCCTGGGTAGGCCATCTCTGCTGGGGCTGCTCCCATCTTTGGGAATGGACGTTCAATCAGGGTCGCGTGTTCGAGGAGGTGACTGGGACAGAAGGGATGGCGACCCCTTCCAGTAAAAATATACCCTGATACTGATACAGCAAAGAATCTTGATGACAAGGTACCACTTTGTACTACAAGGTGAACAACATTGCATTAGATGTCCAGCCCCCAGAGTATGGCTTCCGTAGAACCAAGTTTATTGGGTTTGTCGTAAGCGGTTTTACCATTCCGCACAGGCCGCTCCCATACGTCTTTCCTTCCCGGAAAACAATTCAGCCGTTTTCATTAGGGTCAAACTCTTCATTGGGGTTAAGTCCTCTGCGGGTCTCTCTGCTGCAAATAGATGGCCGTGAGTGATGGGGAACCTTGTTGTTGTCTGTCTCCGCGGTCAGCACACTCTTAAACAGTCCATGGTGCGTCTGCGTGTGGCTGGTCTGTTTGCTGCTCTCTCTGTTATCGATTATCTATATATTGATTGATTATCAATTGCTTGTTATCAATGTCCAGATTATCCGTGGTGCTTGTGTGGCTGGTCTGCTTGGATCTCTCTCTCTGTGTACAGATATCGATTATTTTGATTGATAAGCGATGGATCGATCCCATGTCCAGACCATGTCCTATCCTTGGTGTTTGTATGACTGGCCAGCTTGGTTCTGTCTAGATACAGTTATTGACTATTGTTTAAATACTAATATAATGATTGTTCCCGATGTCCAGACTCTCCGTGGTGCTTGTGTGGCTGAACAGCCTGGTTCTCTCTCTGCACAGTTATTGATTATTGATTAGTTATTAATTGATTGATTGTTCCCAATTTCCAGACTATCCGTGGTGCTTGTGTGGCTGGTTCTCTCTCTGCACAGTTATTAATTATTAATTGATCGATTGTTCCCAATGTCCAGACTCTCCGTGGTGCTTGTGTGGCTGATCAGCCTGATTCTGTCTCTGCCCATCGCCGTGTTCACGCGGATGGATACAGTGGAGTTACCCGGTGGTGCGTCCATAGAGACCTGCATCGTGGATTGGCCCTCTGAGAACAGCAAGAGGTGAGGAGGACAGTCATTAAGTGGGGAGGGCACAATTGCTGTATCATTTGAAAATAGATTTGTAATCTCTCTGTCCGTATTATTCAATTTTTCTGAAGTGACATGAGATAACAAATGGCACAAATACAAAGTGCTCCATCTGTATAGTATTTCATTATTATATATTCATTCATTCATTCATTCATTCATTCATTCATTTGATAGTTCAATTTCTCATTCATTCGTCTGTTCTTTCCTTCCTTCCTTAGTTGGTGAATCGTTTCGCTCCCTCAGTCCCTCACTCACTCACTCAGTCACTCACACACTCACTCATTCACTCACTAACTCAGTCACTCAGTCACTCACTCACTCACTCACTCATTCGTTTGTTCATTCATTCCTTGACCCGTTCGTCCGTTTTTGTCCGGCGGCAGGGCCTACATGACAGCGACGTTTGTGCTGGCGTTCCCCATCCCGCTGCTGGTGGTCAGCGTGTGCTACGGCCGCATGGTGACCAAACTCTGTACTGCAGTCGCGCCGGCTTCCAACAGCTCCAAGAGCAACAAGGACAAACGGCGCGTGGCCAAAATGGTAAGCCGTGTCGTCTCGTACATATTATTTCACATTCAGGATGCAATGCTTTGTTGAAAACAGAACGCTGATTTTTGTACGTACATCAAATAATGTCGATGGTAGACAGAATCAGTGTGCGCTTATACCCCCTTTCCACTAGGACGGCGCTCTCGCGGCGCTCTCTCTGCGACCTCAAATTGGGAAGAGCGCGGTGAGAGCTCGGTGGGATCGCCAAAATCGCCATGGGAGCGCGCAGAGAGCGCGGTGGGAGCGCCAAGGTCGCCATGGTCGCCATCACCTCCGCGACTGTTTTGAACCTACTCAAAACAGTCGCCGTGAGAGCGCCGTGGTCGGCGATCCAACGATGAGCGCAGAGAGAGCGCCAAGAGAGCGCCAAGAGAGCGCCGTGAGCGCCAAGAGAGCGCACAGCGAGCGCGGCGAGCGCAATAGGCCTCAACAATGGTTTATGATACCAATTTAGCTAAGACGGCGCTCTCACCGCGCTCTCTCGGCGCTCTCAACCGCGGTTCGTGTAGAAGTATATTTGACACAGACAGAACCCGGAGAAATGTTAAAAATGTACCAATGATTTACAATAAAACAAACCGAGAAGGAATAACCAAAGTTTAAATAAACAACGGTTTATTATTTTTCAACTTGTTTTAAGTTTTTATGTTCATCATCTGTATATTTAGATTATTGAAGTCCTATTTTTAATTAATTTGAAGTGTTTCAGTGTTGTATGATTAACACTAATAACGTGTCATGATAAAGAAATTTATTTTGAACAAGCTACATGACAGATTTAAGGAAAAGTCAGCAAGACAAACGTGTATATTTCAGGCTGAGTGACCGTACAGTGACAAAAATTGGATTCGTTCACAGCCTTGATTTTATACTTTGAATGTTATGTAAGACGTAAAAGGATGACTTCAAAGATACCAAAATACACTATACGTCAAAAGATTCGTTCTTTATCTCTTAAATTCGTTGAGTTATCTTTCGAAACTTTGCTAGCTCATAAAAAGATGCTGACATTTTAGTTTTTCGTCGCGGTGAGAGCGCGCTGGGGTCGCCGGAGAGATTCCACTTGAGCAGTTTTTCTGGCGTCGCGGCGCTCTCACCGCGCTCTGGCCAATTTTCCATCGCAGCGAGAGCGCCGTGAGAGCGCCGTCAAGTGGAAAGGGGGCCTTAGGAAGGAATGATGTCCAAGTTTCTGTCCAGCTGGTGATGTTCTATGTTGTTCTGTTTAGGTTCTGGCGTTGCCGGAGACGTACTATGTTGTTCTGTCTAGGTCTTGGCAGTGACACTAACGTTCTATGTTTTTCTGTCTAGATCTTTGCAGTGACACTAACGTTCTATGTTTTTCTGTCTAGGCTCCAGCGGTGACGCGAATGTTCCAATTTCTAACGTTGGCCTGTCTAGGTTCTGGCGTTGTCGCTTTTCCATGTTGTTTTGTATAAATCTTTGCAGTGACGGTGATGTTCTTTGTCGTTCTGTATAGGTTTTGGCGGCGATGCTGATATTCTATGTGGTTCTGTTTAGGTTCTGGCGGTGACAGTGATGTTCTATGTTGTTCTGTGTAGGTTCTGGAGGTAACGGCGACGTTTTGTGTTGTTCTGTCCAAGTCCTTGCAGTGACGGTGATGTTCTATGTTGTTCTGTGTAGGTTCTGGCGGTGACGGTGATGTTCTATATTGTTCTGTGTAGGTTCTCGCGGTGACGGTGATGTTCAATGTCGTTCTGGCGATGACGGCGATGTTCTATGTTGTTCTGTGTAGGTTCTGGCGGTGACGCTGATGTTCTATGTTGTCCTGTTTAGGTTCTGGCGGTGACGGTAATGTTCTATGTCGTTCTGTGTATGTTCTGGTGGTGACGGTGATGTTCTATGTCGTTCTGTCTAGGTTCTGGCGGTGACGGTAATGTTCTGTGTTGTTCTGTTTAGGTTCTGGCGGTGACGGTGATGTTCTATGTTGTTCTCTGTAGGTTCTCGCGGTGACGGTGATGTTCTATGTTGTTCTGTGTAGGTTCTGGTGGTGACGGCGATGTTCAATGTCTTTCTGGCGATGACGACGATGTTCTATGTTGTTCTGTGTAGGTTCTGGTGGTGACGGCGATGTTCAATGTCTTTCTGGCGATGACGGCGATGTTCTATGTTGTTCTGTGTAGGTTCTCGCGGTGACGGCGATGTTCTGTGTTATTCTGTGTAGGTTCAGGTAGTGTTCTGTGTTATCCTATCTTGTTCCGTGCAGTGACGGTGATGTTCTATGTTGTTCTGTGTAGGTTCTGGAGGTGACGGCGACGTTTTGTGTTGTTCTGTCCAAGTCCTTGCAGTGACTGTGATGTTCTGTGTCGTTCTGTACAGGTTCTCGCGGTGACGGTAATGTTCTACATCTGCTGGCTGCCGTTCGGAGTTCTGCAGCTGCTGTACTACCACTCCGCCCTGCCGGCTGACAGGTCCATCCTGTACGTGCAGATCTGCCTGGTCGGACTGACGTACCTCAACAGCTCCGCGCACCCCATCATCTACCTGTGCGTCAGGTGAGTTATGCGTTATTTACCTGTATCAGTACTTCAGGTGAGCTATCTATTGGCTACTTATGCATCTCTTTTTCTATCTGTTGTGAATATAGCAGTTTCCTAACACACCTATCGCATCTATTTGTTAGATACGTAAAACCGGCAAAGTGCAATAAACTGGTGCGTACTGATTTCATACAGTATATTAAAGTGAAAACTGCTTGAGGTCGGACTATAGGTTTTGATCCACTCCATCGGAAATGACCCATTCTCTTTGTTGGGTTCCTTACCGTGCTAAAAGTGTGCCTATCCTCAAACACAGGACCTTTGGCTTTACGTTTGTTCGAGAGATTCCCCTAACCGAAGCTAGGTACTCAGTTCAACCTGAATCGCTAGAGGAAATAGAAAAGAGCCTAAGAAACAACATTACTGTGTTCGTGCACTCACGACAAGACCTTCCGTTTTTCCCTCTATCAGAGAGCGGAAGAAGAAGAAGTCCCGCACGACCGTGACCGGGCTGCGGGGGCGGCGGCGGGCGGAGGTGTCCCCGGCCTCCCCCGACGGAGAGATGGTCCCGGTCGCTACCGTCTCCTACGCCTTCTGAGGGTTCTCGTCGATACCGTCTCGTACGCCTTCTGAGGACTTACTTACTTAGACTTAGGGGCTCCGGTGTTCTCCGACACATAAGGCAGTCAGGTGGGCCCAGCAGGCTCTGTCGGCAGCCATCCTCCTCACATCCTTCCAGCTGATGTTAGCTGATTGGAGGTCCCTCTCGATGGTCTGTCTGTAGTTCATCGTAGGGCGACCTCTGCGTCTCCAACCGCATGATCTGGTTAGGCCAGTCTGTCTGGTGCAAGTCTCATGACGTGGCCTATCCAGCTCAGGCGCCGCTTTCGAAGTGATTTTCTGAGGGCACCGCCTTCTGAGGGCTCTATTTGTTGTTGTTGTTGTTTTGTTTATCAAATTTCACCACAAAGATAGATGTCGTTGAAGATCGTCTACAATAAGCATGCAACACAATCACAAGTAAATAACATATGCAACATGAAAACAAGGACACAATCACAATGAAACAAATTGCCAATCATCTAGAGACGCATCTGTATGCTGTCGTTTATATACAGAGGTCGTCAGATAGAACGTGTTAGTATCATAATAGGAGAAGTTTGAAGGACAGAAGTTCCTGAGTCGATGACAGCTCCATTTGACAGCAGTCCCAGGCCATTCTCTGGGAATTCGGGAGTGTGTGGTTACTGAAAGGGTCGCGAGAGATTCCTGTCAATGATCATTTCATTCAGAATACGATGTAACTGAATTAGTCTCAATGGGGTGTCACCAAGAAAAAACCGAGGGCCCCTGACTCTAATACTAACTAGAGACTCGTAATGAACTATTAGACGAAGACTTGAGTACCAAGGGTTGTACTGACTGGCTGAATCTTGTATGCACTGAGACTTGAACATTCGGTTGAGAACTCCCCTGGCTGATAATAGGAACGGCCATACAGGCATCGAACAGGAAAAGACACGGTCTGCAAAAAGAGTTGGTAAAAATTGGTCAATTTTACATCCAGAAATATACCAGAAGTTTGTGACCTCAAATGCTCGGAAAAATGAAGAACATTTCCAATTTTGCAGCTAACACGTATGTAACTCCTAATAACTCAATTTTTCATAGAGAGCAGTAGGTAAAACGAAGAAGTAGGAGACGGTCACCTAAAGGCTATGTGTATCCAGTCACACGATGTACATTTTTATCACATCAAGAGTAGGAACTGGGAAAAAATGAATGAACTTCCTGATGCAAAAACCCCGAACAAAGGGCTGGTTGAAGATTGGTCGTGTGTTATAAGAAGGGCGATTCTGGTTATCACAGATTCTTGGTCGTGATAAAATAAGAAGCAATAAATGGGACAAAGGGCAACTGTATATAGTTTCAATTTCATTTGATCCTATAATGAATAAAATGAACTTAAAGCCAAGTTTTAAATGGTTGTATAAATATGAATGTATATGTAAATACTTTAAAAAAATCATGGTAACTTAGTTAATTAACGTTTTGTTTGTGACATGAATCAATGTAGCGGTAGCCAAGTATTCGAACAAATTCGCGGGTAAAGACATGCTATTGGAAACAAGTGAAGAAGTGTACGAAATGTGTAAATCAATCACTGTAAAAGGAAGATATGAATATATATATATGTATATACAATATGCACACATTTATATTATCTTTATAACAGGATTGCTAATTGACAATTTTGTACTATTGACGGGTTAGAAGATACATCAAAGTTGGAAGGAGTAGACTTTTTTCCATGAAGATGATGTCATAGTTCTGACCACATACATGGTGTTTGTTGTCTGTACAGAACAAGACAAGAATATCTAAACGCGAAGAGTTTGTACCCTTCGCCCACTATGTTGATTGAAACGTTGTGTGACAACCCCTGTAACGCCTAATCAAGCACAAACCGTTTTGTACTCACATCATGTGTACCGCACCAGCTGTTACAATAAAACAGTCTATTTTGGACCGAGTGTCTCTGAGTATTTATGCTTCAATCTTTTTTCATACCCAGTGCTTTGAAATGAACCGCGCTATTTCTGGGGCTAGATAAATGTTATGCCTGATCCAACTTCCTAATAAGGTTTGGAGGCTTTGAAATCCAAAGAAATGGGTTTCATACATAGGAAAATGTTTGAGAAACACACCTGCACCAACTAGTTTGACTCACTCACTCACTAACTCCGGCGAGCTCGCTCGAAATCTCCGCATAACTAGTTTCCTCCACCTCTCTTTGTCATCCATCGCTGCTGGAAGTTGCTGCCTCTGTTTCCGTGGTTCGAATTCCCAAGGATATAACGTCCTTGGAATTCCTTGGAATATGGTGAAAACAACCCATGTCTTAATGTATACATGAAATGTGCAGGAAGCACATTGAATACAGACACTGCAAAATGTGCAAGCCAAACTATTTCGATCTAGATGAAAACAGTGGGTAACACAGGGTAACGTAAATTTATATCCGCTGCTATCAAAAACGAGTATTTAGGGATATCAAGTCGACGGACGACAGTTTCAAACTACAAAAGTTTGAACATATTACAACTTGAAACCACCGTCAGTCGACTTGATATCCCTTAATACCGTGTGTGTAAACGCAACGAATATAGGTTACCCTGCGGATAAAGGTGAACTAGCCTTACACCGCGCGGACACAAAGTGTCCACCAGGTGAGTCGACCAGGCGCCAGGCTGCCGGACCTCCAGCCGCGGTAATGAACTTGGACGGAGTTTAACAGATACTCCAGGAGCCCCGATAAAAACCACGAGCCGACAAGAGATATGCCGCATGACCGTCTGGAGCTGCCCGAATTCCTGCAGACGCCGGGCAAAGACAACTCTTCAGATCCATTAAGTACCGTAACAAATTGCTAACAGTTATCGGATGAAGCCATAGAATCGTACTGCGGATGGTGGGAAAGCTTTAAAGACCGTGGCCATGAGTGGTGATGACTGTTTCGCTCTCGACGACAATCACACATGCGCGCATCAAGCGTAATTACGACAGGCTCATCCTCCTTTTTGTAACATCTGCGTCAACCAAAGGAACCAGACTACCATTTTATGACTATCATCTCAAGTAAAGAGCTAGATTTCAGCCGAAGGGCTATTGCGTAATGCAGTATTAACGAAGCGCGCAGAGAGCGAAACCGCATCTTGACGACAATGGCTTTCAGTCAGGACCACTTTGCTCTTGCCTTTTTCTCTGTCAATATTCTTTCACTCAGACATCTAAAGACTCAGACTTAGAGGGTACCAATCCTTGCGACTCGTGAGGCAGTGAGAGACGCCCAGCACGTTCTGTTTATCTATCCATAAACAGCTCCCTGTCCACGAGAGATTGTGTACATATTGCTCAATAAATGCAGCGGAAAATAAAAATCATTTTATCAGTCAGTGTACCCACTATGAAACCGAAAGAAATACATTATTTCAAACAGTTGTAACTATTTCACCAAGCTTTTACCACCTTATAAATGATCACCAAAAGACTATATTTCTACTAAAAGCACAAAACCCCACCATCATACAGAACGTGGGACAGTTCATTAACCACTGCCTTCAAAGGCAAAGGCAAATCCGACAATAGTATCCATAGTATCATGTAGTTGATTAGACACTAGTTTTATGTATCACTCTATTTACTTCTCTTAGTTCTTGAGACTGTATGTGCAATTAGCCATCGGGCATGATTTTGCAAATAAACTATTGTCATCTACAGCCAGCCCTATTGCATACTTAAATCTCCTCTTCAGTGTTTGGAGTGCCCTGTCTATCCTCTGGTGCCTGTTCAACTTTGCCCGTTATTTCCACCCAGCTAAATAATAGAACAAACTTACGTAACTACTTCCTCGGGCTAAGTTGCTCTGACGACTTTTATGAGTACTACTCGGGGAATATAATTGCAGTTTATTCCTGAAGCAATCAAGGAGGAAACGGCGTCTCTTGAACCAACGTTATACAATACTCTCCAACCTAACCTAAGGGCAACGGAGCCATTACAGTAACGAGCTACGAGTCTTGCAGCAGCAGGGAAAACATGGTGACCTTTTCAAATAGCTAGTAGTGTCAGTAGGGAAAGGTTAATTTGCTACAGCCAAGCATACCGGGTCACCCTAAAGGTGGATTCTCATTGCACTTGGGGCACCGGTGCGGCACTGCGGCGTTCGTTCACTGCGGCACTGTTTTGTTATTTTCGCGATTTTTGAGCATTAGAAGACACCAAAATACACAAAACGGAAGAAAATTCGTTCCTTATCTCTGAAATTCGTTGAGTCATCTACGAACCCCGCAGTGCCGCACCGGTGCCGCAAGTGCAGTGAGAGTCCGCCTTTAGTCTTCTAGATTAGGTGTCTTCTAGGGGTGGGTACTGGTATGGTACTGGTACAAAACGTTTTTCTTGTTGGACCGGTCCAGAAAAAAAAGCACCTGAAAAAAGAGCATTTTGGACTGATAAGAAACTAGGAAGATTATGCCGGCAGGCGTTCTCGTGTTTGGGGCTTACTCGTCCAAGAAAATAACAAGAGCGACCCTAGAGGAGAGTTGATAGTCATTTTTACCAAGTTTCTACAGTAAAACTTGGTTTAACTTAACAGTGGCATTGGAGTTATTTATATGAAAACAGGATTTAAAACTCCAGTAGAATTCGTTTTTTTTTCCCAAATAGATTTCTTTGTAGCCAAATGCACCCTTGTTTTGAGTATCGTCGATTTACAAGTTTTCACAGATAATCAGGTCCGGACCTGGACCGTACCTGTACTTGAATTTCCTGTACCAGTGCCCACCCCTAGTGAGTTCTTTACGAACATATCTTTAAACACAAATTTCCGGGAACCTCTTTGTGGGCTATTTGTATCTCCTTTACGACTGTAACGTTAAACTCGAATTCCGGGAAACATTTGCTACAGATTGCGTCGTAAAACGCTGATACAGAACAAAACGTAGAGGAAATCACAAGAGGTCAAGGTTATCTGTAATAAACCGGCAGTTTTAAAAGGGTCACTAATAAACAAACGTAAAACCTACGTGCCTACGTTTAAGGATGAGTTTATATCCTGGTATAACTTGTTAAAATTCCCGTCATGGAACTCTTCTGCACATGTGTTCTGAAGAGATACGGAAGCCAAGTGTGCGATCTAAATTGGAGCTCCTAGTTAAACCAATCAGTAAGAGGTATTAAAGAGAAAACTGCGCCTGTTTGATGATCCGCGCATCATTTACGAAATGTCCACCGGGCGTAGCGAATGACTTCCAGCAGTACATACAGCTTGCCGTGACACACTCCGTAACTTTACTAGCCTGGGAACCGGGTGCTCTCTGCTGTAACGATACCCAGTTCTCAACCAGAAATAATGTTCGTTCACAGGATTCTGTATTCTTGTGTATAGCAGTTTATTACCAAGACAAGTTAAGACGGAAACAACACTATAACTGTTACACTATCAACAATTAACACATTAGGACATTGCGTTGTGTATACAATAGCTCTGACTTACTTGACCAGTCGAACACAAACAGACGGGCAGACTTCCTTCTACAACTGACTGCACTTCTTGGTCTCACAAACACACTGACTGGCCGACTCGAACAGACTGACCAAGTCAGGGAACTTTGGTGTCTTTTTATATGTAACTGGACAGGAAGTCCTCCTACGTAATATTACTCATACATTCCTAAGACTATTATCACCAGGTACTTTCTTAGAGTTCCTAGTTCTTCTATGTCCATAAAAGGAACCAAGGGCTCCTCTGTACCAAATATGGACATGGTCTATCTGGTCCTACGTCACATCCCAAAACTGGGGATGCCCTCTCCTGCTGGGACTTGACCTAGATAAGTTACCTATTAGTCAGGCAAACAGGTCTGGCCTGTTCCAAGAACTGACCACTGACTATAATGTCTTCTACTCACTTCCTGTTGCCTACAGCTAACCACAGTTACACTATATTTCAACATGAAGTATAATTCACTATTTTCTATCCGTTACACTGCCTCCCCTCCAAATCGGAGTTGCTCCTGCAACTCGGCACATCTACTTTACACAATCACAGTCATTGGCCTCATGTTCACAGCGGTTTGCATAACAGGCAATCTATCGCAAAAGGACGATTGAAACTTAACTGTATACAACCACAATGGCAAATTAGTGAACAACAAAATAATAATTAGAACTTATCCTTCCACAAAAAATAAACTTAACTTAAACCTTGCATGTCTACATCACACAGGCATGAAGTGAAGTGTCACCTTAGGCACACAGCTTTAGTTTGGACAGCCTGCATTTCAGGTGTGTAACCCAACCAAGAACTACGGGCAGCGCTGCGCATGCTCTGGGCGTCAGACACAGAACAAGTCACGGGATGGTTTGGTCAGACAGCAATTTTGAGACAACAACTTGCACATTTCCGGAAGTTAACTAGTTTCAACACACATCATTCAATGGCAGCCTGACACATGAGTGAAGACAGTCTGCAGAGTACTGTTTTTCACAGCCTCAGCCACAACCCATTAAAAGCGGAGACCTCTAGGAGAGGGGGGTCTAACGTCGCCGCGCTCTGAGCCCATTTACCTCTCCCTAGCTAGCTTGTCGCTGCTAGGATCGGCCTTACTCCGCCCCGACACGGCCGATTGACCATGCCGGCACAATGAACACATGTCATTGCTTTCTACTGGAAGGGCTTACACTACTGTCTGGCAGGTCACTCGTTATACACTGTTCTCTCTTCCTTTTCTCATGGACAGAGATGAACTTCACATTCAAGACAATTTTCTCCCTTCCTTCACATGGACAGGGGCGAACCTCAATTTCAACACACTCTTCTCTCTCCCTTTTCATGGGCAGAGATGAACTTTACCATGGCTGCAAAGCTCTACTTCAATTTTGCATGTGCATCAGCCCTTCTTCGGTTCTGGGCTGTTCGGGCAAACCTGAATATTCTGTCAAACCATGATCCCATGCGCTTGTCTGACGTCCTAGACCCCTTACATACACCCCGCTGCTCCCCAGTGAATGGAGGCGTTACCTGTCCTGCCATTGTGGGACTCTCACGGATGCCTGGGCTGTGTTCATGACATGACAACTCTATCTTACTAAAACTAGAGTTCAAAGTGTTTACTTCAGAGTTCATATTGTTCACATCAGCTTCATTACGTCCACCTCCGTTGGCACCAGGGTTGTCCTTGCATGATTTATCACCATAGTCCATTAAAGTCAAACTGTTCACGTAAAATCCGTAACGCTCAGGGGGTCGGCGTGAGCGGGTGGAGTGTCGTTGTCCAGGGCCGCTATCTTCACTGCCGTCATCACTGTCGTCATCGTTGTCGGATACTTCTACTGTCTTCGGCGTCGTCTCCTCCTCTTGCTGAGCAACACCGCCTACCGCGCCATTGTCGGGCTGGGTAGCAATGTTGTCTGGCTGCACGTCATCTTCAGCCTGCTCAGCGTTCGGCTGGGCGGTCTCGTCTCCTCCCTCGCCGGCTTCCTCATCGTCGTCACTACTAGTTTCTCCAGGTTGGGCCGCAATATCGGCTACTTCATTGTCGCCATCGTCATCATCACCATCATCTGACGAGTCTCCTGAAAACATAAGAACAGGGGGTACAAGACCCCCACGCCGGCGGACCGCCTGCCGTCTGGCTCGGGTCCCCGGGGTTAGGACGTGGCGTCCAGCCCGTCGTGGGGGAACATAGTCAGGGTCCTCCTGCCTTTCTTTGTAGGGCACAATGTTTTCAAACGTTACAACTTTAGAGGTAGTGGCCCTAGGTTTCCGAATTCGATAGGCATTACCCCCAACCCTTTCCACAACCGTGTATGGTCCTTCAAATTTCCGCATTAACTTCGAGGACAGACCCTTCTTCTTGGACTTTATAGCCAGGAGGACCTTGTCTCCTTCCTGGAAGGGGTCTCCATACACTCTTCTATCGAACAAGTCTTTTTGCCGCCTGTGCGCCTCTTTAGTATTGTCTGCTACCAATTTAAAGATTGTTGGGAACTTGTCGACCAAATCACGGACATATTCTTGCACAGGGGCGGCGGACGTGGTGGGTGTGCCAAACATCAGTTCCACTGGCAGACGAGCCTCGCGGCCATGCATTACAAAGTAAGGAGTAAACTTTGTTGTAGAGTGCTCACTTGTATTGAATGCAAACTTAACCATGGGTAGGTGGGTGTCCCAGTCCCTTTGATCGTCGCTGACGTAAGCCCTAAGAATATTCCCTAAGGTTCTGTTAAACCGTTCGACCATCCCATCAGATTGAGGATGGTAGGGCGTTGTCCTTGTCTTTCCAATTTTCATAAACTTACAGAGTTCAGCAATGAGCCCAGACTCAAAGTTCCTACCTTGGTCGGTATGAATCCACTCCGGGGGCCCGTGTACACAGATCCATCCCTCAAATATTTTATGGGCGACAGTGGAAGCTGTTTCATCTGGCATGGGGAATACCTCCACCCACTTCGAGAAGTAGTCGGACAAGACAAGTACATACTTATTTCCCAATGTTGTTTTCGGTAGGGGGCCGACTATGTCTATGGCAATCCTCTTATTGGGATATCCCACATCACTAGACTGTAATGGAGCACGGGGTCTCCTTCTCCCGCCTTTTGTCTTGGCACATGTGTCACAGCATGTGACATGTACAACAACATCTTTAGTCAGGCCTGGCCAATAGAAACTGCGAAGTACCTTTTCTTTAGTCTTTGCAACACCAAGGTGACCACCTTCTGGGTTGTCATGGACACCACCCAACACTTTTCCTACCCAAGCCCTAGGGACTAACAGCTGTTGTTTGGAGAGCCCATAGTCCAAGTGCCACCGCCTGTACAAGACCCCACCATGCACCTCCAGTAACTCCCAGTCTCGGTACAACTCTAGCGTATGCCTACCAGCATTACCTAACGCCGACCTCTCTGGTCGGTCTACTCCGGACAATTTATCTTCTAGTACCGGACCTATGACAGGGTCACTCAACTGAGCTTCACTGATATCGGCAGACGAGACACCTTCTATCCACGAGTCCTGGGCTGGGAGGGACGAATGGGCCACTGTCACCCTAGCACTTGCTATGCACAACCCACAAGGTCGCCTACTCAGCCCATCTGCATTCCCGTGTCTTTCTCCCGCCCGATGAATTATTTCAAAATCAAACGGTGCTAGCCTAATCAACCATCGGGCATACTGTCCAGTGGGGTTCTTCATCTTTCGCAGGTACTGTAGTGCGGAATGATCAGTCCTAAGGGTGAATTTGTCTCCTAACAAGTAGCATTCATGCCGCGTGATCATCTCTACTGCTGCCAGCATTTCCTTCCTATGCGTGCAGTAGTTTTGTTCTTCCTTTGTTAGGGATCTACCATAGTACAAAACGACTCTTTCCTTCCCATCCTGTACCTGACTCAGAACGCCCCCTATACCTGTATCCGAGGCGTCTGAGTCCACAATGAACGGCAAACTGTAGTCTGGGTAAGCAAGGACGGGGGATGTAATAAGCATATTCTTAATTGTCTCAAAGGCCCTGTCACATTCGCTGTCCCACGTGAACTTAATCCCTTTTCTGGTTAGCTGTGTCATGGGTCTTGCTTTCTCTGCAAAGTCCTTACAGAACTTACGGTAATAATTTGCAAACCCGAGGAATTTCTGGATTTCTTTGACACTACGCGGGACTGGCCAGTCTCTGACTATGGAGATCTTCGCCGGATCAGTTCGGATCCCCTCACCTGAAATAATGTGCCCAAGGAACTCTACCTCCGTTACAAACAGTTTGCATTTCTTTGGGTTCAGTTTGAGGTTTGCCTCCCTATAGCGTTGAAATACTGACTCTAGTCTACTGAGGTGCGCATCTGTGTCATCTTCCGAATGGGTGATGTTGTCATCTAGGTAAGCAAGACAGGTGTCCGGTTGTAAGCCCTTTAAAACTGTTTCCATTAACCTGGAAAACGTGGACGGCGCATTGGTCAAACCGAAGGCGAGGACTTTGAACTGGAATTGCCCAAATTGAGTCGTAAAAGCCGTCTTCTCGATTGAATCAGCATGCATCGGGATCTGCCAATAACCTGATCGCAAGTCTAATACGCTAAACAACTCGGAGCCAGACAAAGCATCGAGAACATCGTCAATACGAGGGAGCGGCCAAGAGGATTTCTTTGTCACACTGTTTAACCCTCTATAGTCAATACACAACCTCTTGGTACCGTCTTTCTTCCCTACTAATACGACAGGTGCTCCCCAAGGTGATTCAGACTCTTCAATAAACCCTAGTGTTAGGAGTTTGTCCAGCTCATGCTTAATGTGCTCATTACGCTCAGGGGACTCACGCCTTGGCCTCTGGCGGATGGGGGTCGCATCACCAGTCTCAATTACATGATAGGCCTTGTTCGTGACGCCAACGTCTTCCGGACTACGAGATACGATATCTTCATAGTCCTCAAGAAGGTCTAATAACTTCGCCTTCCTCTCAGAGTCTTCAATGTGCGAGAGGTCAAATAATGTCTCCATCTCCTCACGTATTGAATGAACCTCTCCCCCTAGTACATCTGTGTGACTGGACAGCACGTTGCCGTCATCTACAGGGCAGGGCATGGTTCTAGTACTAGAGATACTGGCTACTACATCAGAAATGGCTTTCCTACTCCTTTCAGGCTTCATTGGACAATCGGGTAGAGGGTAAAAAAGACCAAGCACTACTCCCTTGGGGATGACTACAGCCTCCTTGTTTTCATTGACAAGCAAGGTCCTGGCTTTCCCATTAACTACCTGGTCTACTACCAGCTCCCCCTTCACCCCAAACCTTTCTAGAGAACCCACGGGTTCTACAACACCTGCCTCTGAGAGCATGCCACGACGTGACACTACTTTCCCCTGAGTTAACGCAGAAGTCATGCCATTTAAAACAATAGGGCGATTCGTTACAACTCGCCGAATACAACGATTGCCTTGCCGTACTAGTGGTACTTTTACTTCACCTTTACTGGTCTGCAGAGTTAGTTTATTAGTTCTATAGCTTATTTCACCCTCATAATGGGCCAGAAAATCTGATCCAATAATACAAGCGGTACTAGTGTCTTCACCTACCACAAACTGAGTGGGTAGCCTCTGTCCGTCTATCCCTAATGACAGTGTTATCAATCCAGCAATAGGTAAATCAGCCCCAGAAACAGACTTAATGAGGTCCCCCTGATACGGGATGAGGTCTGGCATCCTACCCCCGCATATTTCCTTTAGTTTCATCCTTGAAATCAGCGATACATCAGCTCCCGAATCGACTAACACATCTACCATCTTGTTATTGACAGACACTCTCATAATATAACTACCGCTAGATCCCCACGTGTTGACCTTGGGACTATTTATTGTGCTACCCCCTGTTTGGTTTTGCTCAACATTACTGTGGGCCATGTTCTGCTGGCTGTACCTCTGACCCCCTAGGCACTGCCCTGACCGTTTCCCTGTCTGCTATAACCACCATACTGATTGTTCTGGGGACACTCGTTCCGCCAGTGCCCAAGCTGATGACAAACATTACAGGGGTGGGTCTGCGGAGATGGTCTAAAGTTAGGGTTATATCTAGGCATTCCCTTCACCGCGTTCTTTTTGTTTAGTGGGCACTTGCCTTTCCAGTGCCCAAACTGTCCACACAAATCGCATGGGCTGTTCTGGGGTGAGCGGTAGACCACATTAGCTTGGGGAGTAGGGTTCGGAGTTTTCAAACTGGCCATAGCCGAGCTAAACTGTTGGCACAAGCTTGCTACTTGTTCTTGATGAGCCCTCTGCATTTCTACCATGGTTTTCTGCGTGTCGGCCATAATTTCAGCCAATTTGTCTGGCCCACTCCCCACTTGTCTGACGTGTTTTGCTTTTTGGTGAGAGTCATTGTTGATAACCTCAAGGAACTGCGCCTCCACGCATGCAGCGTGGAGGTCCTTTGGCCGCTGCTTTTTGACCTCCCTGGATAGTTCTGGGTCTCCTAACCTATCAATAAATGTCTGCCTTGCTATGCGATCACGTGTCTTGTGATCCGTTTCTGGGTGAGCATACGCCACCACATGTCTTACTCTAACCTCAAAATCCTGTAGAGATTCCCCAGAATTACGCAGTATAGTAGCCAAGTCCCCCTCGTAGTGAGTGGGGTCGTCTGGCCGAGCATAGATGCTCCTCAAATACTCTAGCATCTTTGTTGCTGTGCCTACCTCAGTTGCTGGGGCAGTTCGTAATGTTTGCAGTGCCCCTCCAGTTAAATGTTTTCGAATTACTGCCAAGGTCACAGAATCGTCCCAACCACCAAATTGCCTTTCGTTTTCCACTAAGTCTTCAAAATCTTCCCAGGGCATTTCTCCTGTGCCCGAGAACTTACACCCCAACTTCGGGACTGATCTGACTGACTGTACCCCTGCCGCCGCTGCCGGTGGTGGGGGCGGCGGTGGTGGCGGTACTTCACCATTTTCTTGATGCTCATCTCCATTCGGAACAACTGGAGGTGCCATTATCCTTTATCCAGCAATTGCACAACTAGAAAATTATATCCACGGGGCCGTAAACAAGTATCCTGAGCCTAACCGATTTATACTTCACTTATGACAGAACAACTGCTAAACCAAAGGTCCCTATTCCTGAGACCAAACGTAGCGACCAGGGACTGTCCACCCGTACCCAATAGTAGTACAATTCCTATCAGTTTTACACGCGGCACACAATTTCTAACAGCACGTTCAATACATAAACACTAAGGGCAATGCGGAAATAGTAACTACACACAACAATAAACAGAATCCTTGGTCACGGCGCCAGTTTTGTAACGATACCCAGTTCTCAACCAGAAATAATGTTCGTTCACAGGATTCTGTATTCTTGTGTATAGCAGTTTATTACCAAGACAAGTTAAGACGGAAACAACACTATAACTGTTACACTATCAACAATTAACACATTAGGACATTGCGTTGTGTATACAATAGCTCTGACTTACTTGACCAGTCGAACACAAACAGACGGGCAGACTTCCTTCTACAACTGACTGCACTTCTTGGTCTCACAAACACACTGACTGGCCGACTCGAACAGACTGACCAAGTCAGGGAACTTTGGTGTCTTTTTATATGTAACTGGACAGGAAGTCCTCCTACGTAATATTACTCATACATTCCTAAGACTATTATCACCAGGTACTTTCTTAGAGTTCCTAGTTCTTCTATGTCCATAAAAGGAACCAAGGGCTCCTCTGTACCAAATATGGACATGGTCTATCTGGTCCTACGTCACATCCCAAAACTGGGGATGCCCTCTCCTGCTGGGACTTGACCTAGATAAGTTACCTATTAGTCAGGCAAACAGGTCTGGCCTGTTCCAAGAACTGACCACTGACTATAATGTCTTCTACTCACTTCCTGTTGCCTACAGCTAACCACAGTTACACTATATTTCAACATGAAGTATAATTCACTATTTTCTATCCGTTACACTGCCTTCTCTGCGGTGATAGGAATTTAGCCTGCCCGGCCAGTTCAATTGTGCACGCCGGGGATTCTTTTACGGGGTTAGCTTAAGCTATATCGCCCCCGAAGTGGTGATAAATCGAGAGGTCAACTATGAAGACAAACTGCCAGAAACTTGCCTACAACTACACAAGCATAGCAGCTTTTATAGGTACAACCCCTTTCCTATAGCGGTAGTGCCACTGTACGACCTCTGATGGTGCACTCTCACTGGTGCACGTTTGTGGCATTGTGGGGTTCGTTCACTGCGTCACTGTTTTGTGTCACAGATTTGTGTAATACGTTAAAGTAGGACTTCGAAGACAAAAAATAAGAAAAATCGTTCTTTATCTCTGAAATTCGTTGAGTATCTTTCGAACCCCGCAATGCCGCAAGCGTGCCCCAGGTCCGGTGAGAGTGCACCTTAAACGATATCTTAGTCACCGACGAGCTGAGACACTGTACGAATTTCATACATGGCAAGGAACTTACCTTGTTTTTCTTTTTGTACCTTGCTGTACTTTAATTTGTCTTTTATCTAATCGTTCATCATGTACTTCAGTAGTAAAATCGAGGTTAGCACAAACCCAAGTCGCTCGGTGATCACTGTCTTGCATGGGAAGGAGGAATCTAAGTTTATCTCTTTAGGAAAAGTGCAGAGAACGTAGATAATTCAATCAAGCTCTAGGATTCCCAATCTACCGGCATGCATAAGCTGGCTGGATATCAACATTGCAAGAACCCGTGCAAAATCACGGGAAAGCAACCGCATCTAATTACAGCACGCAGCGCTTAGGATGGATTTGCAATTGAAGGTAAACCATGGCGGTATAACGTTAGAGTGGATTAGGAAGATTCGCTACAGAGGCAAGTCAGTTAACTGTGTATTTAATGTTATGTTTACATTTGTTTTTACAAGATATCTATCAGTAATCCGTAAACCAACCAACCAACCAACCAAACAACCAAACAACCAACCAACCAAACAACCAAACAACCAAACAACCAAACAACCAAACAGCCAAACAACCAAACAACCAAACAACCAAACAACCAAAACTATTTACAAACATTACCAACATGCATTTCGCTAGCAATAAATGGGAACAGTACCCCTTACTTAATGACCAGCGAGCTGTTTCGGAATGTATATTCCATGGCCTATCATCCTTCCTAGTTACGACACAGCACATAACTTTATATGCATCCCTGCAGGGAAAATCGTCCGTTTTACAACTTACAAATTGCAGCTTCGTGAAGATACCATTACTACGGAGAATATTATCTAAACAAAATCAATTCTTCACGATCCAACTGTCGTTTAAAGTTAATGAAAAACCGCGCAGTTTTGACAAACTATATTGTGTCTTGTCATATTTCAACATTTAATCGTTTAACAACTGTATATATATACCAGGCCATTACATAACTACAACCCAGGGTTCTCCGTCTGTGCCAATTATTTTAAGAACTCCACTTGTCAATCTCGGAAGACTGTCACTATTAATGATAAGAGGATGGACAATCATACTTGGAGGATGAACCGTTCTGTTATAGATATAGCTTAAATGATTTCCTGTCTAGCCAGAGATGAGTTTTGATAAAGTAGCCAATTTCTTTGTCTGTTCCAAGTTTTATATTGACTTTGTAGAATCGCAAACTCTAAAGGTAGGTTCGACTTTGCGATCGTCCAACTTTCCCCAGGAATCGTACTGAGATGGAAAATCGTTTGCTTGAAAACAAGAACAACTTCTTACTAGCGCTGTTTTAAAACTTGTGTTAGACGTCTAACTCAAAGTTCGTCCCTTTCTCTTTCCTGAAAAAGAAAGGCAGTTTGATCAAACAAACCGAGGAGTTTATATGGACTCTTTGGACAAACTGTGTCAATTTGTATAAATATAGTTTTGCACAGAGATACTCCCATTTAAAGTGTTCTAGTCCAAGTAATTGAATTCATTAAGTAACACGACGAACCGTTTTGACGAGTTAATTGATTAATGATTAATTGATAGAACTGCAAAAGTATCTTTAGACAAATGAAAAGCCTTGGCTCCGTTGGACCTGCTCAGCCGCTATAAATTTAAACCAACCAGACTTGTGAATTGTGCAGAGAGAATCCGCATTCTCTCCGGACTCCCATTCATCCGAGTTGCCGCACTGTACTACTAGTCTCCAATCAGACCCTACGGTGCCTTAGAAATAGTATCAAAGCTGGCAAGGCACCGGTGTCCGTTTGACTCCCTTAGGCTTAAGTCACATTTCCAAACCTGGGCCCGGCCGGGCAGCTTTCGTGAGCGAAAAGAATGATATAAAATGCATCAAAAGACACAAAATGTCAGAATAAGATTCGTGGCCATGATTTGTGTATATTTCTAGGTATACATTTTAATTTTTCATTTCTTAAAACATCCCGGCCGGGCCCCGCTTTGAAAATGTGACTTAAGCCGGCTATCTTTCTTTGGCCGGCTATACTCCTTTGGCAGCTTTGATACTATTTCTAAGGCACCGCAGGGTCTGCTTGGAGACTACTGTACTACTACTGTCCGCCAGTCTATGCAGACTATGACACTACGCAAGGACAATGACCATGGAGAGTAGAATACAAATACTGTGCTGCAGTTTCAAACAGGTACGTTTGGGGCAGGTATCTGCTGCTATCATTTTGCAGCTGCTTTGTATGGATTATTTGATTTGATTTATCTGTGTCTTTCATGTTTCAGTTGTACTTATATGTTCCGACAAGTATGTCTACTTTTCTCTCTGTAAGTTGTTTTTTATTTCCTTGTATGTATATGTGAAACTGGGCCCTATTGAAAACCAGTGTATTATCATGAATAGGCTACCCAGGTGTGGAAAATAACAAAACAAAACAAACAAAT
>NC_049991.1:21317912-21322888 GCF_000003815.2 Branchiostoma floridae | reverse complement strand
ATGGCATTCAAGTCTGCATCGATCCTATCATTTTCATTCACTTCTTCTTTTTTCCACTAGATGCTGCAACCAAAGACTTGACAGATGGCTTAATGTTCTTGAAAAATAGCAATTGTTACGGTCTAGTAAATAGTGTAGTGGTCCTATGGGGATCGAAATGAACTCATCGTACAACGTACAAAGAAAATGATAGGAGGGAAAACAATTAAGGCTTAATGAAAGAAATTTACGTCTTCGTCGACTCAGATTTAAGTGTATTCCTTGAAGCACCCAGTTTTCTAGCTGTTTTGCATGATTTAAAGAATGCTTAATTTGTGTGTGTGTGTGGGGGGGGGGGGCAACATAGCCCAAAGCCTGGCCTTTCTTGGAAAAATACGATGCAGCCTCTCCAAGAAAACTATCATCATGATTACTTGTGAAGGAGGAATTGTCTTCTCACAATGAATATAAGTGGCTGTCCTTTGGCAGAAGAAAGTACTGTGCAATCTTTCCACCAAAATTACTGGTTGGCCTTTTCTTTAGAACAGGTTGCGTAACTTGCAATTGAAAGATCAATATGGTTGCTAGAATTTATTTTTGGGCCTGTATCAAAGTATATTTATTACCACACAATTGGGAAAATAGAAATCAGATGGAAAGTAACGTTCTGAAACATGAGATTCCCTGTTTATCGCCTCACGTGTTTCATTCATATAAAGTTGTTTTCCTGCAGTAACGATGGGCTGTTTATTTGATATTCCCTGATAAAAATAGCGATTTTTTTTTCGGAAGGCGCTTAAGTTCTAGATACCAAACAGATTTATTTCATGACAGGAGATAAAGAGGCCGTCTATATCAGGTTACACAAACTTTATCCCAACCGGCACGGGTGACGATATTGACAGCCACAACCTTTGACCCATTACTGACGTCACACCTGCATTAATGCTCGTGTTTAGAACAATTTGAGTCGGCCAGGTTAAACGAAGGAGGACTAAGCGACTCAGTCCAAAATTTCGGTTTAACTTTTTTTTCTAATTTTGATAATCAGCTATACTTTTCCATAAAGACTGGTTAAATTTGCACATTTCGATGAAAGCGGCACAAAACATACACGGGCTTTGCCGTCTTGTACATGCAGTTTGATAAACCGTCGCTAGGGGGTCGTTAGTGTGCTACACGCGGCTATACTCATGGGTCGAGATCTATTCATTGTGTTTTTGCCTTTGGCTGGACATTTGCCACGAAGAACGAGATAAAGAAGACCAACCAAGCAAGCAAGAGACCAACCAACAAACTAACAAACCAAACAAGCAAACAAACAAACAAACAAACAAACAATCAGCGCACATCAAGCAAAAGAAACGACCCCGCACTGTGTTATGTCTGATGGATGTCAATGTCACTTCTTTGACACACTGTACTGTCTAACAAACTCTGATAAACCCATAGTTTGGACGGTTTTCATGTCAACGCCAATCCTTCCTCATCAATATCTTCAAACAAACTTACGGCCTACAGGCCGATTGTATCCCCTAAAGGGAATAAGTAGGAAAACGTTTATATCTTTGTTTTGTACATGTATCACTTCGTTGCTACATTTTGCGACAGTTTTCTTCTTTTTATACATTTGCAATCGTTCATACTTTTCTCTACAATAGTTTACTTGAAGGCAAAAGATTTGTATTTAATTGTAGCAATAATATTTCCGATTTGTATGCTTGTTCCGTCGAACGTAAAAGAACCCACCACACCTTCCGAAAAAAGAGTAGGGGCATGTCGCAGTTTGTGATGGAGCAAATCCTTCTGTCTGGAGTTGGTGACTACAAATCACCCGGATGGAGGCCTGGCGAACCTCCGTCTCGTATCAGCCACACGGTGATTTACATCAATCACCCGGACTCCAGGAAGAAGAGTTACACATCAGTCACTAATGAAGATCCGAATCAAACCAAACGAAGCTTTAATGTCCCGTACCGCTTCTTTCATCTTCAAACGGTCCGGTGAAACTCGCTGATTGCCCCATGCCGTGTCAACAGTGCCTTAAGGGCGGCCCTTAAACACCCTAATGACAGAGCCAATTACAGAAGGCTCTGGTTTCAGACCGACTAAGCGACGCTAATGTGTCTTAATGAAAACAGCTTGGAAGTCCGGTCCGGTGCCCCGCGCCGATAATTTCAAAAAGAAAGCAACGTCCGGGTTTAAATAAATCACCTAGGTAACACCGGTACAACAAGAAAACATGTCACATCGTATCATATTTCACCTTCCTTTTACACTAATACAATCTAAACATATAGGCCGTTTTGTAACAGCACTTATTATCTACGAACCTTTGAAAAGGCTGGCATTAACGCGAGTCTTATATAACGTGTACCGTAGGCTGGTTATATGAAGGAAGAAAATAACGTTTCAGTCTTATACCTTTTCATCGATGTTTTTCAATGATATTATGGTAAACATACCGTTTGTACTTTATCGTCAGTGCCGTGGTCTTTAATATGATGTACATCTATACTATACTACACTACACTACTACTTGTTCTTATCTTTATCTGGGTCTTCAATATCGATGTTTTCGGCAAAAGTGGCATATCTACATAATGCTGAAACCCTTGTATTGGTAAATGGACAAGGCAACTTCCAAAGGCTTTCTCTGATATTGGCTTCGAAACTGTCACTGTGTTGTTATTTTCTCCGTTTTTTAATATAATTTAGATATTGCGTAATACGTAAAAGTATGAAGCAAGTATTGGACTAAAATCGTTGACTATGAGGAATCATGTTACTTCTACTATCTATTGTTACTTTGTATGTCTCTGTATGTTTTAACTACGTATGTACTATGTAAATATGAATGTGTAAACCATAGGAAGAATAGCCTCTGATGAGGCTAATTGTGGATCTAAATAAACTCAAACTCAAACTCAAACTAAGAAGACGACAAAATACACAAAATTAAGAAAAGTCGTTCTTTAATTGTCTCTGAAATTCGTTGAGTCGTCTTCGAACCCCGAAGTGCCGCACCGGTGCCCCAACTGCAGTGAGAGTGCACTTTAATGCAGGTTCACTCAAGAGACATGTGGTTTGATGATCACGTCGACCGACGACGACGACGGTTTAAGACTGAGTATCTCTTGACTCACTGTTAGTCATGCTCTACGCACTGTGTGCGAAAACCCAACCGGGGGCAATTTCAGATCTGTCTATCTCAAATCATCCCGCAAGCCGGTTAAAAAACCCGTGCCGAAACCAATATAAAGTAAGACAAGCATGAAAGTGGTTCAGCAAAGATGGCGTCAGTGGATTAATAGATCATTGAACGTCCAGACGTTGACGTTTGACCGATCTCGATATTTTAGTTACGCCCCCTTTTCACTAGACTGCGATCGCGATGCGCTCTCACTGCGATCTACACAGGATATGTGTTACCTTCGCTTTCACACTGGGTATATCATACAAAACGTAAAAGTGTGACTAGTTAGACAACAAAACACACAAAAGTGTTTCTTTTCTATAGAATTCGTTGAGCGATCTGTCAAATGTTAGGTCACAGAGAGAGCGCGGCGAGAGCGCCGTCCTAGTGGAAAGGGGGTATAAATGATACCAGTATTTTTCAAATGATCTACAAGGCATTTATTTCCTGCGTCTTCAAGCGAGCTCCAATGTCTTACCATAATCCCGTATGTCTTTTAATGAAATGCAGTGTCTTCCCATGTCTTGTAACTATCCATGGTCTTGCGATTATGTCTCAATTGTGTCTCTGCCGTCTTACATCAATCTCCCAGCGAGCGTTGAAGGGTTTACACACTCGATGCCGTCTGCTCGTCGATGTACATGGAGTGGAAACGAAGTCTTACAAACTGACGCTGGCAAACGTAAAACCCGTTCAGAACTAGGAAGCAGTTGCGGCTTTATAGCTCTTATTTTCAAAGCTTCTATCTACAAACATGAGAATGTAATATTACTAGAGCTTAATGTATCCCCGTTCATTGATTTGAATATAGTCCAAAACGTCCCTATAGATACTGCTAAAGACAAGAAAGTTCAGCGTTGCAGGGATTTTGCATTTTTGTCTGTATTTAGATTTAGATTCACATCAAGGACTTTTGTTTGTTTGTTTATTTTTAAATGCCTGGGTGGCCTATTCAGTATAGACAAACTGATTTTCAATAGGGCCCAGTATTTACATACAAGGAAATAAAAGCATATTACAAAGAAAATTGATAGACATACACATCGGAACATATAAGTACAGATGAATCATAATCCATAAATCCGATCCAGGTCAACAGACAATTTGGTCTGGTTGTATCACCACTTTGCGGTAAGAAGTGCGGGCGGGATCTTAGACGTGCTCTGGGTGTGGCTCTGCTCCTGAAAACTCTAGATTCACAAGGTAAGGAGGGGCATTGGAAATGATGGCATATAATACAGCCTTGTGGCGCCGTGTGGTCTAACTGTAAGGCCGTTTGGCCCATAACCCAGGAGTTTTGAGCAAGCCACTTGACATTATTTTCCTTACTTTACCCAGCTATAACACGGGACGGGTACATGACTTCGTTATGGGAAGGTCAAAGGCGGAAGACGAAGAAGAGCCTTCAAATAGTTTGCTCTAGACACAGTAGATAACTGCCCTCAAAACGTCTATGGGACTACCTGAACAGGTCATAACATGTTTAGTCTTGTCATAAAGTCGTGAAATGACTTTACCTTCCATCTGAGCTCACTCGTTCCTTTCAGACGGAAGTTGAGGAGGTACTACCACGTAAACTTCTATACATCTCTAGCAAAACTTCCTAGAAGGAATCGGGTACTTTTTATTATTATGTTTCAAGCAAGACCTACGGTGTAACACCCTATGGATAACGCATCTCGCTTCTCGGCTTTGGAAGATGTATATATTAATGTTGTTATCGGGAAGCCCACCTTGACCAACTGAACCGCTGCCAGGCCGAAAACAAATGTGGAATCTTCTGACATTTCAGCTAACGACG
>NC_049991.1:21232111-21317812 GCF_000003815.2 Branchiostoma floridae | reverse complement strand
ATATATTATGAGCCGAAAAAAGGCCCCAGAGAGCCTGCTATGGAGACTAAAGTATATCTTGTTTTATCCAGTTGTAGAGATTGAATTGTATTTGAAGTCTTCTTCGGGAACTTCAAGAGATCCTGGTGTAACCTCTCCCAGGATGAAAGGATTCCATCCTCATACCTGAGGGTGGGGACTATGGTGACATCTAGTACTAGTCTCTTCTTCTACCTCCTTTTATTCTGTGGCCCTTGGAATCGTTTAAACTATCCAAAATTACATAATGGTAGCGCAACGATGTAGCCACTTAATTTTCTGAGGAAATCTGGATTTTAATTCATACGTTAATTATTTCATGTACCAATAATGCTATGTGTTCGAGAGCGTTCTGTGTTTGTTTGTTTGTTTGTTTGTTTGTTTGTTTGTAAACACAATACTTTAATTGTTCTGAACTAGGGGTGGGTACCGGTACAGAAATTTCAGGTTCAGGTCCGGTTCAGGTCTAGAAGATCAGGTCCAGGTCCGGACCTGAACCTGCATTCAGTATGTGAAAACATGTGGACGATACTCAAAACAATGGTCCATTTCGTCACAACGACATCTGTTTTGTGATATATTTGACTCCCACTGGCGTTTTGAAATCCTACAAAGCTAACTGCCTTTGTACGATTGACTGTAAAACTTGGTAGAAATGACCATCGAATCTATCCTACTTCGCTTTTGTTATTTTCCTAAAAACGTGTGAATGCCTGTTCATATAATCTGTTCATTTTCCAATCGGTCCAACATCTGGTTCAACGATTTTTTTCAGGTCCGGTTTTTCTGGACCGATCCAATAAGAATAACCGGTTTTGTCCAGCCCTAATCTAAACTATTTCTTGTGCATCACCAGTGGCAGCGTGTATATGTTGCATTACCATTTTTTTGGTTTTCTACTTTTCTACTGATTTCGTTTGATGATGACCCACTTTCCACCACCCTGACAGCCGGCCAGATCAAACGATATCCAGATCTCTGGAACATAATTCCCATAATTACACCAAAAGGTCGTTACAAAATTGAATCAAAGCTGCGTTTAATGGCCGGACAGGACCGATGCGGATGTAAAAGATGTTAGTTGCCGGCTTTCCTCTTCACATCCCCGTATCTGTGTCTGTCTGTATCTATATAGCCGGTATAACCGCCCTTCGGCGTAACACACTAGCTTCGCAGACACGCGGCGCGGCAGCAGCTGGTTATATTACACCGAACGACTCATTACACCTACCTTTTGCACATCTATCTGCAAGCGTTCTTTAAAACTACCCAGAGAAGATGCCCCTACTGTACTTGGTGATAACAAATTCCACTCTACGATAGTTCTGGGAAAGTACGAATTTTTGAACACATCAATCCTAGGTTGGTAACTCTGGTATTTGAATGCATGACTGTTTCTTGTTCTTTTTTGAGCTGGTATTAGATACTTATCAGTTGGTACGTCCACCAGTTTATTGGTCATTTTGTACATCATGGAAAGTCTGGACATTTTCCTTCTATCTTCAAGTGACATCCACTGCAAATCTGTTTTCATTTTGGTAACACTAGAATCCCTGTTATAGTTGTTTGTGCAGAATCGGGCAGCTCCCCGTGTGTACATATATACCCTGTAACCATAACACAGCCGGGGAGGCCTATTTCCCACCCACGTGCCTACCGGTATAGGTGCACTCTCACCGGACTTGGGGCACGCTTGCGGCATTGCGGGGTTCGGAAGATACTCAACAAATTTCAGAGATAAAGAACGAATTTTCTTACTTTTGTTGTCTTCTATGACATACTTTTACGTATTACGCAATATCTGAATTATAAAAAAATCGGAGAAAATAACAAACCAGTGACGCACGCAGTGAACGAACGCAGCAATTCCGCAAGCGTGCCCCACGTCCGGTGAGAGTGCACCTTAAGGTGGTATCTCACTGCACTTGGGGCACCGGTGCGGCACTGCGGGGTTCGATCACTGCGGCACTGAACTGTGTTATTTTGCACCGATTTTTTTTTTATAATTTAGATATTACGTACTACGTAAAAGTATGGCTTAGAAGACAACAAAATACATAAAACATAAGAAAATTCGTTCTTAATCTCTGAAATTCGTCGAGTGATCTTTCCATTGTGTTTGCTAAAACTAGCTAGGGGAAGAATTTCCCTAGTAAAATGAACCTGTAATTACTGTAGAAGGCGTCTATCTACGCTGGCACGACCAGTGGAAGAATATGCAGCTAAGTCACCGTAATCTATTTTTACATTCAGCGAAAAAGACAGAAATAGAAAATAGCTTCTTCAGCAATTCACGGAGGTATTTACAACGGTAGAAGGCAAATTGCCAAAATCAAGTGCCAATTTCTGAAACCATAGAGAGCGAAATTGGTGGCGACTCCATTAGAATTACCATGACTCAACAGAGAGCTTCCCTCTTCGGCAATTTGAGAAGGCTGGCCATATTGATTTGATCATTTTGATGACATCCGCGCGCGCGTCAATTTTCGGCTGCTTCCAAAGAAAAAGGATTTGATCCATACAGTACAGTATGTCATCAATATAATCTAAATCAATATGGCCTTATTATGACAATCGCACGTCTGAAAGACAAAATCAACTCAAAGGTACTTATCATGTCTCACAATTTCACCACGCTTTTACCATTTAGAAGATCACCAAAATACTATATAATACAATCTACTAAAAGCACAAATCATTATACTCGTACAGAATGTGGGGCGGTTCATTAACCACTGACTTCATCTGCCTTCAAAGCCAAAGTCAAACCCGACAATATGCATTGTTTCATATCCTTGATTAGACCATGATGTTATGTATCACACATTTTTCCACTCTTAGTCTTTAAGACTGTACATGCAATCAGGCTTCGGGCATGATTTTACAAATAAAACAGCTATTATTCTGCAGGCCACCCTAGACGTTCCTCCGCATTGTGCAAACCTGTTCTTAGCTTAAGCACCAGTGAATACCATCCGTACTATCTTACCTCCGCAAAAGAAAACAGCCGTTCGTTAAGACTAAAAGCTGTTGTAATGTTCTGTGCGTGGGAGTTTTATAGCTTTAGTTTAGACAAAGGGAGTTTTGATAAGCGGATGTGCATACATCCTGATACTGAGGAACGGTTTGTTTTGATCAATTCAGCATCAACGTTGCCATGTACTAACGAAATCATTAAACAGTTCATGCGGCCAATCAGTCATATCTAAGGTGGCCTCGGTCGCTTCATTCGGTGGTGAAAGGAATCAACCTTGAATTGGGGCGCCGTATACACCGACGCCAAATCTCAAAACACCGTCGGATGCTATAATACCACCACAAGACAGAATGCAGCATCAATAACGCTGGGGTATATACCCTTAATGAGTTCAACATAATCCTGAGAAGGTCTTGGTAACAATGTATTAATGTGGTGGTATTATGGCACCTGGTGGAATTATAAGAGTTGATGTTATCAAGAAACACTTTCTTTTACAGCTTCAGTCAGCTCGGAACTTATCCGCCGAGTTTGGTAGGAATGTCTTTTTTATTCTGTTTCCTTTACCCAGGGCAGCCCAACTCAGTGTAACCAACACTACAACACTGCAACACAGTGGGGCCCTGGAGAACACATACATGTGACATCAAGACATACATAACATAGAAATAGATGTGTATGATTGTTTCCACTGTTGCATATGTATGAGCGTTACCATGTGACCTGTACTTAGCCCAGCGGGGCAAAAATTTGCAATAAAGGTCTTCATTCAATATATACACAAAACAGACCATCATCCATATTGCAGTCCGGTCCCAAACCATGTTGACGTGTCTGGGTGTGTCTGGAGTGACTGATGATGATAGTCAAAGTCAAAGTCAAAGTCAAAGTTTTTTCCCACGCCTGATGATGCATAGGGTGGCGCAGGGGGCTAGTCCAATGGTAGTGGCGTGTGTTCAACTTTCATACCCTTTCCCGAATGCTGAGTGCTAAGCAGAGAAAGCAACATGTACCAGTTTAAATTCTTTGGTATGATACGGCCATTGCACCGGTTGATGATAGAGAGCCCAATAATGACCTGGTGGACACGCACGTTTCAGACCCGGCATCCCCACCGATACCGGAGCTGATGAATACGTGCTAGGCTTTACACAGAACTAAGGTGAAGAACTCAGATTTAGGGCATACTTACATAGTAGAAAGCCTTATGAAGTGAGACCGCGTGGTGTAATAGACAGCGCGTTCGCCTCAGGCCCAAGAGGTCCTGAGCTGTGCCACCGATCTTGTGCCCTTGGGAAAAGCACTTTACACGACTTTCCTCACTTGACTCAGGTGAAAATGAGTATCTACCTGCGGCTAGTGGCAGTGGCAAGGCCTTTGTGGCCATATGGCTGAGATAGGCCTTAGGGGCATGTTCTGACATGACGCATCCGTCATGACACACGAGTCAGGGGTAGGAGGAACCCCTTACATCCTTGGTCGGAAGTCCTCCTAGGATGAAAGCCTTATACATAACGGCGCATCAACCCTCTCTAAATCGTGACGGTGTCAGGTACCGCCTTCCCGCCACCTACGATTCGCTGCTGACGTCATCCTCCGACTTCCGGAACGAAGCGAATCGTACATCTGAAGAAGGTCGACGAGCTTGACCGCAAAGGTATGGAGCTGAGCTGAGTTTTTCTTCTTTTATGTTGGAATAAAGTTTAAACTTTACAGCTATGGTTTCTACCAACACAGATGAGATTTCATTCGGATATGCAGGAAGCCTTTAATCCGTATCCACCAAATTTCAGATCGTTGCGGTCATTACTGTCCAGTCGACGTCGACGTTTATTTGAAAGTCAGTAGGTGAGAAAAACAAAGGTGAACTGTGATCAGAGCTGCATGTGAAGGTGGGCACACCATGCCATGAAATATTCGAAGGCATTGCGGATTTTTGTGGTAATGGGAATTTCCTTTCTATTTTAGCTAGCTATAGTTAAAAGCGTGTATCTGACTTTCAGCAGGGCAAGTCGACCCAGACACTGTAGGCAGCAGCCCATATTTTTTTCCCGTTCTCTCTCATCTAACGTTATTCGGTGTCGCCTGTAAAATAATGACCATGATGATTTGAATTTCGGTAGGAATTCATAAAAGGTTTAAATGTATAAAACTTTGTGCCCCTGATTTTGACATCT
Organism: Branchiostoma floridae; assembly: GCF_000003815.2. NCBI lineage: Eukaryota > Metazoa > Chordata > Leptocardii > Amphioxiformes > Branchiostomatidae > Branchiostoma > Branchiostoma floridae. Next base: position 21,312,640 of record NC_049991.1, on the reverse strand, counting down.
GTACCTTATTTCCAGGTGAAATCCAGACTAATGGATTACCTCATAGATGCCACCATAGCCCCGGCGTGACGAACAGACCCATTTGGGGGATTAGCACGATGAATCTTGTATCAGACATGAAAGACGTCCGCGGGACTTTCATCTCTACAAAGGCAGGAGAAGAAAGAAGAAAGCCACCTCTCAGTCACGCACCCAAGGAGGATGGCTCCGATTCTGAAGAGAAGAACCTGTCTGTGATGTACGGATCTGGTAGTTACTTTCTCAGTCGTAGTTCCGGTTATGCGATTCAAATAGGCAGAAAGTTGACTTTCAGAAACTTTTAAACAAGACATCAAACGCGTTTGTCGTGTTCTTTTGAACTCAACTAAACTTGTGAGTTTTCTTATCCTCATCTGTGATAGATTGATTAACTGGCACCTTTCATCTACTTTCACTTTTATCTTTCATATTTTTTTACCCTCACTTTCACTATGGTTCATTTTCACCTTCCCCATCTTCACTTCGACGTTTCACTTTCAATTTTTCATTTTCATTTCAAACATTCGCTTTAATTTCTGAACTCTTGTTTCATGGCGGACTTAAACTCCACTGTACATTCACAAGTAGATGGTTCAATATTTTGTATTTGACAAGATAAGTTTATTTGGCAGAAAAAACACAAACAACCACTCCAAAATGATCTGAAATATTTGACGGCACACAGCTATGTTTAAGGATAAAAACACTGTGAAATCCACTGTACATTCACAAGGAGATGGTTCAATTTTTTTTATTTGACAAGATATGTTTATTGGGCGAAAAAAACACAAACAACAACTCCCAAAAGGTCTGAAATATTTGACTGCACACAGCTACGTTTGAGTACAAAAAACACAGTCTGAACAATACAATATGATATACCACTAGCTGAGGCACATGACTGAAATGATCCTGTGGTCCTTTTGTGTTGCATGGCTTCTCTAAAATCGTCATTGATTTATCCTGGCTTTTTATGAATATTTTGTTTACAACTCTTTCACGAATACAACAATATGAGCCACGTTGATATCAACAACATGACGGTCTTGAGGTATCACCAAGCCATATTCCACTAGATGTTGATCGAACTTGCAACGTAAATTGGAGTTGCGTAACCATTGATTTCATCATTGGAAAAATGCAAAATACAAATGTTAAAGTATGGCTGAAAAGACAAAATAAATGCCAAAACGTAATAAAAATCAATCATTCTTATCTATGTAAATTGTTGAGCGCTTTGTCAAATTGTCGAGATCACAACGAGGTCGCCGCTATATATTGGAATGGGGTATGTTAAGGATGACGGTCACAGAATATAACTGATACATTAAATGCATTCCTGTACAGTGACGATGTACAGAACCACATATGAACCACGTATACGATTAACCTCATCCATTCCAACGTAAGGGATCAAAATACATCGATAAATTTTAGGCTCGTTCACATTTTTGCGTATATTCAAGACCCAATGAGTTTTGTGTTGAAATCTTTTGGCTCAAGTTTGTGGGAATCTTTTGCTGTTTTTGTTGCTTTTAGCTTTGACTAACCGTTGGACAACCTACTAATCGAATCGAACAAACGATTTTGTTCGGGACGCAAACTTTATGTTAAACAAAAGATAAAAAATGGTTAACCATGGGGACTTAAGTATGTATACGCACAAATACGAACGGGCCTTTAGACATCTAGATAATAAGAGACACGCAAGTTAAAATCTATTTAAATAACTGGATACATTTCAACCACATCACAAATGATAAGGTTATGAATAGCATATAAGAACATCGCCATTGCGAAAACTGAGATACCAAAATGCAGTGCCCCCACGACAGATGAAAGGGTCATAGAACCAGGGCACAATTTTTTGGGGTTTTTCTTAATCTCCAATGAGACCAGCTTCTCCCACATCCTTTAACAAAAAGCCGGGCATTCAGAAACGGTAAGGTCTATTACGTTACGTTACGTTCACGATACGGTCGTGTGAGGTTTGTGTAGCGCAACGGCTTGAGCGTTCGACTCGGAATCAATACGTCCTGGGTCGATACTCGCCTTGCCCCGACCTTGTGCCCTTGGAAAAGGCACTTTACACGATATATCAACTATGGCAGTGGAGTGACGCCCACCAAGCCTCTTTTTTTGGCTAATCTGTCAAAAAGTACGCCAGAAATAAACACGGACTTGGTGTGCCTGCGTGCCAAAATCTGCACAATTGACACCAAGATCCGATCTTTTTCAACGGTTGTTTACCTCCAAACGACTTTGAAAATACGTTCTATTTTGTTTTATCATCATCATCATTCATCCTCATGTGAGGTGGAGCAGACGAAGTAAGTCCTCCAGAACTGCTTGTCTTTGATCGCAGAGAGTTATAAGAGATCGTTCCTGATCTTGTTCTGGACATGTCTGAGGTTGCTCATCTCTATGGAGGTGGCGGGAACACGTTTGAAGTTGTTCATCTCCACAGGAGTGGACGGCAGCTGTTGTTGTTGTTGTTGTTGCTGCCGCTGCTGTTCGCCCTTCGTCTCCGTGCTGTGCCGCGGCTGCGGCTTAGAGAGTCTCCTGGAAAATAGACTCAACAATGTAGAGCTCTGAACTTTGAGTTGGATTCATTGGAAAAACAAAAAACAAAAACGGTTTGTCGTGTGCAGCTCACGACTGCAGCATCTGCCAGCGGAAGCGCTCGTACCAACTCACAAACAAACAAATAAACAAATAAACAAGTCCCCACCTGATACAGGAGCACATCTTTGCGCAGGACTGCAACATCTCCCTGCGGAATCTCTCGCTCAGCATGACGTAGAGCAGCGGGTTTGCGCAGGAGTTCAGGTAGGACAGGCCCACGAACGTCAGGTGGACGTAGTACATGGCGGCGGTGGGGCGGAACACGTGGTGGTAGTACAACACCTGCGGAGGTAGAGGAAGGGACGTCAACACACCTGCTCGGGATATAGGAAGTGTGTCTTGCAATTATCCTTTTCATGTAGAATTAAGGACTCGTACTCAAAGTAAATTGTCTTCAATTTTGTGTCTGGTAGGACCGCAATTTACCATCCCAAATCCTAACTAACCCTGAACAAAGACCGCAATTTACCATCCCAAATCCTAACTAACCCTGAACCCAAAAATGACCCCAAAGATAACGCCGAACACTAAACCTCGGACCCAGACGCCGAACCCTAACGCCGAACCCTAACGCCGAACCCTAACGCCGAACCCTAACCCCGAACCCTAACCCCGAACCCTAACCCCGAACCCTAATCCCGAACCCTAACCCCGAACCCTAACCCCGAACCCTAACCCCGAACCCTAACCCCGAACCCTAACCCCGAACCCTAACCCCGAACCCTAACCCCGAACCCTAACCTGTAGGATTCCGTACGGCAGCCAGCAGACGAAGAAGACGGCCACGATGATCAGCACGGAGCGGAACACGTGCTGCCTCCTCCGTCTCCGCGGCTGCAGACGCCGCGCCACCCCGTCCCCTAATCCATAACCCTAACCCTCACCCCGAACCTGAACCCTAACCTGTAGGATTCCGTACGGCAGCCAGCAGACGAAGAAGACGGCCACGATGATCAACACGGAGCGGGAGACGTGCTGCCTCCTCCGCCTCCTCGGCTGCAGACGCCGCGCCACCCCCTCCCCTCCCGAGGCGTGCCGAGACACCACGCTCTGCTTGGACAGCTGGCGGCTCGCCACCGACTCGCTCACCGAGTACTTGACGGTGACGGTGTGCTGCGACCGGATGTAACTGGTCTCCGCCACCCTCTGGGACACCTGCGGGAAAGCGTATTGTGCACGTTGGAGTTATTAAATTGATAAAACCTTTTGTATACCTTGTGTACTGGAACCAGATGACTGACAGTAGAAGTGTACTGGACGCTTTGGGCAGAATCTCCTTATGTCTACAATAATGTGTTGAGAATATGCGATGCAATATCTTGAAATGTATCTACGACAGCTCATCGTTCTGCTTTAGTCTTAATTTTTCATCCTTCCATGGACCTCTCTCAGTTTCTATTCGTTCATTCAGTTAGTTACATGTTGATGATTGTGTTATGCTGACAGTTATCAGTATCTGTATCTAAATTTTTTTATATAAACGGTATAACCGCTTTTGCTTAACGCATCGGCTTCGCAAGCACGTCGCTGCTGCAGACTGAGTGCTTTTTGCTGGCAACAACACAGGAATTGTACAAAAGCAGACGAGGACACAGCCAACATCTGCGAGAGAGATGAGGCTTTTGATTCAAGATGAAGAGAAGTTCCTTAGAGATAGTATCAAAGCTGGCCAAGGAGTACGGCAAACGGGCACTCGGTGCCGGCTATACTCATTGGTCAGCTTTAAAACTATCCCCAAGGCACCGTAGGGTCTACATGGATACTAGCAGAAGCTGTTTGATAATATGTATGATGAAGAAAAGTTGCTGCTACCTCTGCGACGCTGACGAAGCTCCTGACGGTGGAGCGGCGCTGGTGCGCGGTCCTGTCCTGCTCCTCCAGCGTGACGGGCTGCATGGTGGCCCACAGCTGGTACACCATGGTGCCGTACAGCGCCGAGATGATGATGAACGGCAGAGGGAAGCCCAGCACGAACACCAGCGTGATGTACACGAGCTTTCCCACCTGCATCAACAGATATTGGGTAAAACATGACGTTCAGTCTGGAAACAAGACAAAGGAAGCTTAAACAAAGGCGGTACCTACACCGCCTCGCCTCGCAGTCCGTGCAGCCACTCCCTCACTCATTAGTCTCTATCAGACTCCGGATCGCTGGAAAATCGTAGAAATGGAACAAACAGAGAGGAATATAACCGGCCAGGGAACAGCTCGCGATCCGTAGATCCCTGTTCCCTGGCCGGTTATATTCCTCTGGCCGGCTTACTCCTCTATTTGTTCCATTTCTACGATTTTTCCAGCGATCTGGAGTCTGGTAGAGACTAGTCTCTGTGAGTGCTGCAAGTTACCGTCTGTATCATGGGTATGCTCAAACTGTAGAGACTACTCACTCATGCTGACGCCTGACCTCCGACTCATGAACCCCACCGCTGGACTTTGACCTTATGTCATAAACCTTAAGTCTACTCTTGACCTACCGCACTGGAACAGCGGAGCAGACACGCCTCCATCAGCTCGCCTTCCCGTTCCACCGCTCCTTCACTAATGGTGACCTCTGATCCATGAACCCTATAAACCTCTGACCCTATAGCATGAACCTTGAACGTCCCTCTGACCTACCTCGCTGGGCCAGCTGAGCAGGCACACCTCCACCAGCTCACCGCCCTGTTCAGACTGGTGCAGACTCATGCAGACGGTCCAGGGCACGGTGATGAGCAGGGCCGCGATCCAGACTGCGCACGTGATCCAGCGGGATTTGCTGGTGATCTGGATCCCCTCAGAGATCGCCTGTGTGGGGTACATCACGGCGTAGAACCTGTCCGCGCTCATGGCCGTCAGGGTGAAGATGCTGGCCAGCATGGTCAGCGTGTCCAGACCCACAATCAACCGGCAGCCGATATCGCCAAACACCTGCAGACATAAACGCTGACAATTAGTCTGCAGCCAACGTCACCGAAAACCTGCAGACAAAAACACTGACAATTAGTCTGCAGCCAACGTCACCGAAAACCTGCAGACATAAACACAATCTGCCTGCAGCCAATATCACCGAAAACCTGCAGACAAAAACACTCGGATAAGTTAATACCTTTGCAGAAAAGCTTGTTACTGACCTACACTTTAGTACTAAGTAAATTCATTAAGTGCGATTTTCAAGGGCACAACGTCGGGGTATGTCAGGTGATTCAAACCAAGGACATCATTACGTCATGTGATGTCACGTTGAGTTTATCCAAAAGCCTATTAAGCTGTTCATCCCAGTGTAATCCGATGCAATTAAGCAGACAGACGCACACGCAGGTGTTTATCCTTCAGTATCTACTCAGGAGTGTCCTTCGGAGGCGCGCGTAATTTCAGCCCAATCCCCCGGCCGTGCGCGCGCGTTTTTCCTTGCTAATTCCCTGTCAACACGTGTCCAGGAATATCCCGGCCGGGGTCCCGTGGCGGTTGCTTCGCTATGAAATCTTTGAGTGCTGTTTGTGCCATAATACTAGTTAGATCGATCGATGGTATCTATTGGGAAATCGCAGTGTCAGAGTTCTTTCTGCACTGAATTACATCCAATTTACAAATGTTGCAAGTCATACAAATACTGAGCTTTCTGCAATCCCCATAAAGAACTTACTGTAAAAAAAAGTAGTGGCTACATTTATGGTCTTTCTGCTAGTTGGGATTCCATTGAGGTGATGACTTTGTTCAATTAGACTCTAAAAGTGCTCAATTCGGCTGTCAGGGCCGCTTTTCGTGGAGATCGAGTTGGGAGATGTGTCAGGGTTCAATAAGTAACAATAACTTAGAACGTGTCTGTGTCTGTATCTTTATAGCCGGTATAACCGCCCTTCGGCGTAACACACCAGCTTCGCAGGCATGCGGTTATATTACACCGAACGACCCGTCACACCTAACTTTTGCACATCTATCTGCAAGCGTTCTTTAAAACTACCCAGAGAAGATGCCCCTACTGTGCTTGGTGATAACAGATTCCACTCTACGATAGTTCTGGGAATGTTTTTAACACAATTTTTTAACACATCAATCCTAGGTTGGTAACTCTTGTATTTGAAGGCATGACTGTATAACAATAATACAAAGAATAGATGAATGACAAATAGATAAGTTAATCAAAATATAGTGATAATGATAATGAAACAAATAATAAATGTTGAGAGATCTTCGAGCATCTCAAGCTCTCAGAAGCATCCCGGTGAGTACTTATAAATCTAAAATATTGCCAAATGATATTTCAATGATCTCTCAAGGTCATCTGGTGGTGTTTATGATGTCCGAGATTTTCAGGATATTAAATAAAATATGAAGGATGTTCAATATCTTTAATCATATCTTAATGATTTCAAAGATCTTTGATTATATCTCAGCGGTGTTCAAGATCTTTGATTATATCATGATAATTTCTAAAATCTTGATTATATCACAATGATTCCAAAGATATTTGATTACACCTCAATGACTTCTAAGATCTTTAATGATATTTCAATGCCCCAGACATTAGAAAAAAATTGGAAAATAGATCTGTTGTGCTATTTCAATGCTCTCCAAATTATATCATTCAAAGGTTTCAAAGATGAGTGTAGGTTACGACTTTCTTTCAGCCGTTTCTCTTCAGCTCGAGAATCCATCTGCATGGTTTTCATTTCATATCATATGAATATCACTGTTATGATATGACGGTGCTTTTAATACCTTCAAGAGGAGTTGAATCATAGCACTGTAAGATTTAACCTTGTTATCGTTGTTAAACTTGCTAGTAGCCTAATCAGTTGAGAATTAATGCGAACAGAATCACTTTTCCTTCACCTTCTTCGACAACGACATCCCTTTGCTTGGCTACGTGTGATACTTTTAAAAACGAATTTCCCAAATAGAATTGGCGCTTCATAGGGTGCCAGCAACCTGTAGTTATTCATCTGCGTACAATATTAGACCTAGGAGCAGGATGCTATAGAAGAACTTTGACGACCGATATCCGTTACAGTAATGAACAGATGTATGAAAAGCTGAATGAAAATCAAGCAGCAGTGTAGATTCAGAATTTTCCGGTAGATTCTTTTGATTCTGTGAATCGGAATTAAGATCGCCTGTGGCTTTGTGCAAAGGCATCGGCAAACTCTAGTGATCCATCTCCATGTGAGAGTACGTCTGAAAAGAACCTCGTCACTTAAAATCCGGAATAAATGAATGTCTGATTGAATGCCAAGCAGTAGAGTGAATATTAGAGCTTAGACCCTTTACTTTCCTACTGTGTCTCAAACCGTAGATTGACAAACTTTTGAAAAGGCCCTCGTCGCTGAAAATCTGGGATGAATGAATGGCTGAATGAATACGAAGCAATAGCGTGAACATCAGACCTTAAGACGCTTTATCTCCCTACTGTGTTTCACACCATAGATTGACAGAGAAGAGAAGTCGCTAACCGCGTCAATGTTGCAAAAGTAAACCATCCAAGCTGTTAAGTCATGACCTTACATGCTCGCCAAAACTCCAGTCAGATCGTATCTTTCCATTAGAACTCCCCTCGGTATCACGGTAAGACCTCTCTTTCTCGAATGCCTGTGACACTCTATCAATTACCACCTGGTTCTGCGATGCGGTAAGATTACACCCCGCTTTGGCGTACACCTTCTCACTCATCCCCCGAGTCTGGAACTGCGTCTCCTTTTTATTTGACGGAGCCGATGTTCTGTAGGAGCTATCTGTCACTCCGGTCCTGGTAAACAACCTTTGAGACACGTCGCCTCGCAACTCTCCGTACTCCATAATCTTGTTAAGCTTCCCGACGGGAAGATGGTTATGATAAAGGGGTGATATAGGCGATGTAAGCTCCCATGGGACCTCCTGTCGCCGTGGGCCGGGTACGTGTTATATCAGCACGGTCTTTGATGTACGCTCTTTCATACAGTACTGGAGAAATACAGCTGCCGTGTGGATAAACTTTCAATAGCCATGAAATTCCTGACTTCTGGGTTATAAAGATTCACGTGTTTGATCCAATGCTGTACTAAATTTGGGGATGATGATACGCGAGCGGGTCAGGATCTTTTGTTCTCGTCGCTGTAAATGTAATGTAATAACAGTGTATTACCGCTAAAACGTTTCCCATTCGAACACGTATCATTACCCTAATTTGATTCCATGTAAGGCAGAAGAAATTGGAAGGCACAGATCTGGGTAAGAGCAGATATGGGTTTATCTGGGGTTATTGGTGCGCCTGTCTCGTCCTCTGTAGCCTACAATTACTGCAGTGTGTGTAATAGGCTGGTACAGAGGACAGAGCCATGGGTGCGACTTCCGTCCAGTCCGGTTAACTTCAGAACATCCATGTGTACGTGATGTGCACTCGACTTGCCGGGTATGTGACCCTTTGAAGGGGAGTCTTTATTTCTTCATATTCTTTTTAAGAAGATCCACGCCATTGTATCACTAAAAGAATTAAGTCGCACATTACTTTTATAACAGTTTTGGTGGGAATCAATTTTACGGACGAACAGTTTTCCTGCCAAACAGAGGAGTCACCTGTTGACTATATTTTCCATCATCTTTTCAATCCCATCAGATCATGGCTTCTGCATCTTCCACATCTGCATCACATTTACAGGATCGGATCTAATCTAGATGTAATCCACGTCTAAACCATGCTGTAAGGGCACAGAGTGAGGTGTTTGCAAGCGTTTCGTGTGTTAGAACGCCTGTTGGCGCTTGAACCTATTCCTCAAATCGCTTATGTTTAGGGATTAATCAGGACCTTCGTCCGAAATTTGGGCGATTCCAAACGTTAAGATGGTCAAGGATCCCAGACGGAACAGCAGAGAAGCTACTGTATATAGTGTATAATGAACGCCGGAGCGAACTACTTTCAGGTGGTTCCCAGGCTACGCCTTTATTAGAGAGTCTTAACCATGCTGTAACTGCACGGAGAGAGGAATCTGCTTGCTGCAGGTTGAAGCGTCCACAGAGACTGCTGGATGATGGATGGGAGTCCGCAAACCGAACCTACCTGTTACTAGTATCTGATGGAGCTGCTCATTAACCTCCCGACATTCGGCTCCGTACGGAACAAGATGGACCGAATTGACCTCTCCGAATGTTCAAGAAAGGGTCTGCATCTGGAATAGAGACTTAGAAGCTTGTTAAGTTTCTGACATTTGGCTCATCAAAACGGCTTGAGGATCGACCTCCGTACGGACTGAGATGGACCGAATTGACCTCTTCGAAAAACGTATGGGAGACTTAGAGACGTACTAGAGAGCTCATCTAGCTCCTGGTTCCGTACTGAAGAAGATGGACCGAATAGACGTCTCTTTAAGTTAAAAAAGGGTCTCCATGGGGTTTTACGGGACTTGTCACTTGGGGCTCATTTAGCTCCTGGCATCTGTCTCCTCTGCACGGAAAGACCTAGGCCGAATTGACCTTTCCGTAAATTCTACAAATTGTCTGCATGGTGGGCGGGGGAAAAACTTTATGGTACGCTTAAGACAGCAGTCAACGCTTGATGGTAATTTAGGAAGACGGCAACGCTCAACGATAAATTGTCGCGCATTCAATTAGGACATACGCTTGATTAATGCCAGGTATCACAACTGGAAAAACTACGTGAACACCTACGCGACACAAAGGGAGTTCCATTGTCAGAAATTCGCAATCAGAAATTCGCCCACGCGTCCATCGAAATACCATCCGTTGTCATTTTCTAGATACCAAACGATGTGCTATAATAGTGCAGTGCTAAACTTAATTCCAGCACAAGGTAGCGCGCGTAGTCCAGTGGTTAGCGGCCCTGCCTCTGGAACTTGAAGCAGTGAGTTCGATTCCGGCTGTGTCGCTCACCCGACATGCATGCTACCGGAAAGGGTTGCAGTACTTAGGACAGGACGTTAAGCCGTGGTCCACTGTTCATTGTGCTTGTAGAAAAGAGTTAGGGGAATTTCCCCGGTACAATGAACCTGTAAATACTGTACATAGCGTCTGTCCTCTCTGTCACGACCAGTGGAAGACTAGCTCTTCAGTGAGATAAAACTGGATCGAGATCACTTTCCTTTTTTTTCACAAAGGTAAACACTGGCTGATTAAAGTTTCAACATCCTCAGGATACTGGTGACCAATCACTGAACGCAAACTTTTGTTTGTTTGTTTGTTTGTTTGAACCTTTGCTTATTCATTTAAGTTCACATCGGTCTGTATGCCGCTTTCAATGAGGTCATGACGAAAGAGACAAGGGTCAGCCAACGTATATAACAGTTTACATCGTTTAAAGTCATTAGAGAGTGTGGGAGTGTGCAATGCACAATCCAATGATGTGCTGCGTACAAACAAAGCTCCATGAAGAAGTTGCCGACAAATTTCAACGTTAGATTAGAGCAGCGAACAAAAATATATCACTGCGATTAACACAAAGAGGCAAACAAACCCTCTTGTACATATGTCTTGGGTAGATGTATGTATTATTTATGTGGCTAGACAGCTGGAACCGCCATCACAAAGGCAGTGGGTACCGATATTTATATGTCAGGGTAACGATAGCAATCTGGTCGATTCAACCTGTCGAGACCGTAGTCTGTACATTGAAAGATACTTCCTGAAAAGACTTGTCAACTTCGATTCATGTCACTTTGTATCTAGATCAAAGAGATGACTTGAAACTCAGAATTGCTAAACGGGAGACCAGCCGAAGACATCCCTTTTACCATTTACCATAGGTACCCCTGTTTTCGACTCTACTAGAGATCTAATCTGACATACTATTTCAACTCTGAGATAATCAGGACATATCGGCGAGAGTATAATGATGATCACAGATGATACTACGCACATTTTAGCCGTAGTTTTCTCCTGCATTCGAAGAATTTTGAACAAGTTATGGTATACTATGTACATATTAACTAACCATCTTTGCATCTCTGTGTATGCCCGTCAAGGATTATATTCTGATTATCGATATCGATATCTATTTCTACCTATACTCTTGTTGATATCTATTTTTTTTTATTGAATTATCTATGTCTGAATCTATCCATTATTCGTCCATGTACGTTTCACTGTAACGCCAGTTCACCTTTATCCGTGGGGTAACCTTTATCCGTTGCTTTCAGAAATTTTGTGTTCAGGGATATCGAGTCGACGGACGGTAGTTTCAAACTACAATTAGATTTTAAACATATTACAACTTGAATCCACCGTAAGTCGAGCTGTAATACCGTGTTGGTAAACACGACGAATATAGGTTACTCTGCGAATAAAAATAAACTAGTGTTATGTCTACCAATAACATATTTGTATGCATGTATGTATGTACAGATCTATCAAGCTGCACGTTGTTTATGGATGTATGTAATAATATGCATGTATGTAGAGATCAATCAAGCTGCACGTCGTTACGGATGGATGTATGCACTTAACAGTAGACATGTCTTTGTTCCTGCCTGTTGAGGAATTTCCTTCCGACTTGAGATGCGACAGAAGAGCGCCTCCGGCATATCTTATCTCCTTCACCCTACCTTACGTTATGAATAGTTATGTTAAAAATTCTCGCATGAAATACTGAGATTTTATAAATGAATATGCATGATACATCAATACCTGTACTCAAGGTCGGTGCAAAGTCGAGGCAAGCGCAACAATCAATGCACAAACCAAAATCGCACTTTACAAGAGACTGGATAAAAAGAATGTTTATCTAAAGGTGCCATCGGTGAGAATTTTTTTATTATTTCTTATTAATTATTAGAATCAAAAATGAAAAAAGAGAGGCAAAAAGAAAACTGGGTTAGTTGCAATTTCTCTTAAGGTTTGGCCTATGGAAAAAAAATCATTTGCCATTTAGTTAAAATGTCATTTGCCAACACAAATGAACTTTCATGTCATGAAAGCTACAAAATCTTCCTTTGAACAAAGACTTTAATTGTCTCTAAGCCCTGGGGATCAGGTGATATCGTACGGGTATAAAAGGCTTTATAGAAAAGCGACAGGATTTTGCTCCCTAATCCTCGCTTTGACCGTCAGAGACGAAAAGAAAAGGGCAGAGTCCCACTCAGCAAACACTACCCAGCGGTATGGTTACACTCGGCTCGTGTGGAAAGCGCGATAATGGTACAGGTTCCATTCCTGGTACGACATGATCCCGTACTAATGGAAGATGAGAGCCGGCTTTCGACACGACAAGCCGAGAGGATTGTTCAGCACGAGCCCGTGCAAACAAACCCGCACAACAATACCGATGATAGAGAATGCCAAGGATATTTTTATGTATTTTTTGTATTTGCAGCGCAAATATGATTTATGCATGGGTGGTTCAACGGAGGACACAGAACACACCCCCCCCCCACACACACACACACATACACGCACACACACACACACACACACACACACACACACGCATACACGCACACCAAACCTGTATTTAGTCTGCAATGCCTGTGCAAGTATCAACAGCATGTTATCCGAAGCGCTATGATTATTTGATGAAGTGAAAACCCTACGAATCTGGCAACAGAGTCAGATAAGATGAACTTATGTCATGCGGCTTGAATAGACCATTCATTGTCTAGCTGTCTGTTTGGCCAGACAAAATGATAAGCTCAGTTCAGGAGAGCACTAGATGAGAGAATTTCAGTTGGGACGCATTGGGCAAAGCAAGGATTATGGAATCACAGTCAGTCTGCGACCTAAATAGGATATGCATAACCTTTGATTTCATACTGGGTATATCATACAGCATGTAAAAGTGTGACTGAAGAGACAAGAAAACACAGAAGTGTCAAAAGATTCATTTCTTTTCTTTACAATTTGGTGAGCGATCTGTCAAAGTTTAGGTCACAGAGAGAGCGCGGCGAGAGCGCCGTCTAGTGGAAAGGGGACCTAAGTAATGTCATGCGACTTGAGTGGACCATTTATTGTCTAGCTGTCTGTCTGGCCAGACAAAATAAAAATTTCAGTCTAGGAGAGCACTAGATGAGAGAATTCCAGTTGAGACGCAGTGGGCAAAGCAAGGATTATGGAATCACAGTCAGTCTGCCTAGAGATAATCCTAAGGCCCCCTGTCCACTAGGACGGCGCTCTCGCTGTGATCTCACTGCGACCTAAATGGGATATGCATAACCTTTGATTTCATACTGGGTATATCATACAGTATGCACATGTGTTACAGAAGAGACAAGAAAACACAGAAGTGTAAAAAAAGATTCATTTCTTTTCTATACAATTCGTTGAGCGATCTGTCAAACAAATCTTAGGTCGCAGAGAGAGCGGGGCGAGAGGGCCGTCCTAGTGGCGAGGGGCCTAACTAATGTGATGAGACTTGAGTGGACCATTCATTGTCTAGCTGTCTGTCTGGTCAGACAAAATGGTAAGCTCAGTTCAAGAGAGCACTAGATGGGAGAATTTCGGTTGAGACGCAGTAAGCAGAGCCAGGATTATGTAGTCTGCCTAGGGAGAATCCTAACCAGTGTGCAAAGGGTTATGCCTAAAGAGTCTTAAATGAAGATTACTCTACGGCAAGTTTGGAGAAACGTACGTTAGTCCTACCTGTTGAGTATAGAATGTATGGGACGAGTTAACGTTAAGTCTTGTCTACTCCTCCATCTGCGGCAGCTATACCGCTGAGATTTGTGATGACATTAAGGGTCTTACCTCAGCTCAATGGTAAGCGGCCTGTGGGCAGATTTGAGCTTCTCAGATTAGAATAAGCAAACCCGTTGATCATTGTATGACATTGGCGTAGCGTTATGGTTGGGTGTTTCCCAAAACTATAAAAGTCTTGGGTACGAATCCTCTGACATACCACAGGCGTCATTTGTTCCTACATCTGTTCCTTGGGCCCTTGGGGACGGCTTTTCTCACTTCACTCAGGTGAATATGAGTACCTAGCTTTCTTTAGGGCCGTCCCTCGGATAGGACGTTAAATGGAGGTCCCGTGTTTGAGGAGAGACACACCTGGAGCATGCTGAAGAACCCTCGAAACATCGAACAGAGTAGGGAAACTTCTAAGTATGAGTCAGTGAATCAAATAAATCTATCTATTTATGCAGCTCGCACTCTTCAGTACGCAGAGGTTTGGCTTTTTGGACTTTTAAGGCGTTTTTATCGGGCTGTCTACTTTGTGAAGCTTTCTTTATGTTTGCCTGCCAAGCGCACTGGACTCAGAAAAACAGCCGGAACCGAACCTCTGCTTGGAGAGTAGGTGTGCCGCGTGGAAAACTTAAACAAACCTCAGCTTGTACTGTTTAGTGCAAATCTGGCCGGCGTGCTATGCCATGAGGAGGTTTACCGGCTATGTGACACAAACAAGCATGAGATTAAGGTATAATCGTGCTAATTGTATAAATCGCAAATTCTCCCTTTGTTCTCCACCTGTTAAAAAAAAAACTTGTTTATGGCGTACTGTGGCCAAATATATGGCACGCAATTATGGAACTCTGTCAGTGCGGGTGTCCTGTCTAAGTGCCGGGTCGCATACAATAACTGTTTCCGGATTATTATGAATTTACCACGACGGTGTAGCGCCAGTACAATGTTTGTGTACCATTCGACTGACAGTTTTGAAACAAGGCGAAGAAGGGTTTGTTATTCTTTTCTACAAAGATTACTATCCTACAACAATACTATTGTCAATAACTTGCTGAATTCTGACATGTTCTACAGAAATATCTTGTTCAGAAACTGTTATGGTTTATTATACAGGTAGAGGTTTTGATGTATATGTATGTATTTTCTGTGTATCTATGGGTTTTTAACCTGAAAAAAAAAGAATAATGTAAAGTAAAGTATAAGCCATGCCTACTCACCCATCTGGGTTGCACCAGGAAGGAGGCTAGGAAGAACGGCCCGCCCAGCAGGTACACGGTGTCCGCCGTGGCGAGGCTGAGCACGTACACGCACATGGAGCTCCTGACGCCCCGCCGGCCCACGCACAGCAGCACGGTGACGTTCCCGACCAGCCCGACCAGGTACACCACGGAGAACACAACCGGCAGGATGAAGGGCAGCGACGGGCTGACCAGCGGCGCGCCGTGGATGGGGAGGGGGGTCTGGGACGCCGTGTGGTTCAGGGCGAGAGACACGTTACCCGTGACAACCATGGCCGTGTCTGGCGGCTGGCCAGGGTACGCCTACCCTTCGGGACACTAAGATAAGCCTACCTCTAAGGACACTAATGTAGGCCTACCTTTCAGGACACTAATATATGCCTACCTTTCAGGATACTGATATACGACTACCTTTCAGGACACTAATATACGCCTACCTTTCAGGACACTAATATACGCCTACCTTTCAGGACACTTATATACGCCCACCTGTCTACACACTCAATCCTGTCTAAGAACTCGTGTAAACCCTGTAGACAGCCCGCTCGCTAACTACTATCTCAGTTCCTGGCTAAGCTTCGCTGCTTAGATACTCGGGCCGGATGCTGTGAGACACTATCCGTTCACTTCTGGTGACCCCTGCACGATTCTTAGCCACAGAGTTCTGTTGACGATGTGCCTAACTGCCTGGATACTCGGGCCAGGAGCTGGACCTTTGCTCGTCTTGATATCACTCGCCAGTTACTGCGGTCCTCAGCTATCGTTTCTATTGAAGATACGCCTTGTTGCTCCAATACTCAGGCCAGGACGCATACAACTGTTACACCTTCTCAGGATGGTCTACCCTTAGCCATCACTATTTTTCTGACTACACTGCCTATATACCAAGTCCCATGTGCTGTTCTCTACCCTTTTCGTACTTCGCCTTGCCAGGAAGCTCGGTCGTTATCTCTTTTTAATCTCTTCTATCTGCCTAATTGTGAGACACTATCCGTTCACTTCTGGTGACTCGTGCACGATTCTAAGCCACAGATTTCTGTTGACGATGTGCCTAACTGTTGTTCTATACCAGTTCGGCCCTATCTACAGTTACAGCTCCTATACGCCCGCGCACAGGCCCGGTGGTGTTACGGCACCCGTTGCGGTTCCGTACCGGCTGATGAGCGAGGCTGCTGACGGGTTCGCGATGACGACTCCCCGCGGGCCCCGATCATCAGAGTCCGCCGGAGTCAGGCCGGACGTCTGCTCCCCGAGGTAACGTTATTCTCCTGCGTAACGACTGGAAAAACAATAATATGAGAATAAAATGAAATGTTTTTACATAACGTTATAGAAGTAGACTCCTTCCTACAGATCAGTATTTCAACTCATAGAGTAGCTTTATGTCATTCTTGCTCTTACCTCTTTCGCACGTACGTCTCAGAACCCTCCTCCCAAGAAGTCTTGTCAGTATATTTAAGTCTGAGGGATGTGAGGAGCCTACCAAGACGGCCAGTCTGGTTGAATCGCGTGCCGTTAGCAGGGAGCACCCGTGGCACTTAATTCTCCTAAGTGGCGCTGATCCAATCAGCGCTGCCCTTGCATAACCCCGGGACATTGACGTCTCGTCAGTGAGACGAGCGTGATGATAGGTCGGTGATAGCGCGTTCAGCTAGATCAAATGATCACGTAGACTTACTGGATTATCCAGCACGTCACCGGAACGTACTGCGCCTGCGCGAAAAGTATAGACATGCTAAACCTTGCTAAACCCCCGGTTTACTAAAGGGCCGCATTTAAGAAAGTACGTGCGTATATAAGGGTAAAATCCCGTGTACGTTTTACATGAAACCATGTCTCTAACATATACTGTGCAACAAGCGGGATTTCAATGCAACGTTGACCAAACCAAGCCCCAAAACACCAGGGTTCGCGCAGGCGCAGTACGTTCCGGTGACGTGTTGGATTATCCCACTGTACTACATGTGCTGACAGTATTATGCACATGAGACATCCGAATACAATGCTATGAAGTGTATTGTATGTAATATAAAACAAAGCATTCTCCTGTGAGTCCTGTCAATACTTTTTTCGGCACCGTTATGTTGACAGCATGTTCCTGTGATTTAGAATTTTAACCTAAATTGTACACGTCAAGCAAAGTGACTGTTTAGGCCCCCTTTCCACTAGACCGCGATCGCTCTGTGCTCTCACTGTGACCTAAATGGAATATGTGAAGCCTTCGCTTTCACACTGGGTATATTATACAAAACGCAAAAGTGTGACTGACAGGACAACAAAACAAAAAAAGTGTAAAAAGATTCGTCTCTTTTCTAAATAATCCGTTCAGTGATATGTCAAAATTTATGTCGCAGAGAGAGCGCGGCAAGAGTGAAAAGTGAAAAGGGGGTGTTATTGCACACCGGCTATTACAGGTTGTATGTAAGACAAAGCGTTGTAGAAAGAGAGTATCTCATAACTGCAGCAGCCGCACGTTGGCGGGGTCGCTGCGGCGGAGCGATTAGACAGCGTTCAACGGATTACATCCATAAAAACAGAATCTTTTCAGGCTTACTGTTTTTGCTGTATTCTTAGTCACACTTGTACATAAGGGTAACGCTAGGACCGTGCAGCACTACTTTACTCCCTTATGATTACTGGCTAGTACAGTCCACGCTGTCCAATATGGATGGAAGACCTAAGGTGCACTCTCACTGGACGTGGGGCACGCTTGTGGCATTGTGGGGTTCGTTTACGGCGACAATGTTTTGTTATCTTCTCCGATTTTTTTAAATGATTCAGATATTGCGTGTGACATAGAATACGACAAAATACACCGCAAGTAAGAAAATTCGTTCTTTTTCTCTGAAATTCGTTGAGTATCTTCCGAACCCGGCAACGCCACAAGCGTGCCCCACGTCCGGTGAGATTTCACCTTCAATGAGAAGCTGCATGTATGTACTATGCTGCGTAGTGTTGATATATGTCAGCATAGTACAGAGCAGCATGGTAGACGCATCCCAATAAAAAACACATCCCAGCGCGAGCGTATCTGTTTTATGGTTGCGGAGTTAAAAGACTCTGCTACATTCAGAGATTCAGATTTTATTTGCACTAACACAGCAGGTAACGTTGCGTGAGTGAAACTCTATATTACCTGCATTGCGTCAATGATCACAGCACAGACCATACGTCAGTAATAAAATCCAAGGACAAACATAAAAAACTTCTAGAAGTTATCAATGTAGAAAAAAAACATCAAACAAACTTTTTAAAAAGTTACTGACGCGAAAGGCAGTGATCGAGATCGTTTAGCAATGTGTTACAACCTTGCTGATGGTCATTTTCACAATATCTACATTTTGAACATCGTTTTTATTTCAGATCAACCATCACCATCGCCATAACACGGCCATCAAATCTTGAGACTTCTCATCCCTGGCTCCATAATGTAGGAGTTATTTCTCTGTGTGATTACAAATTGTGTATATAGCTGTTCTCAATACACCATATATGTATCTGCTATGTGTATCAGTTCGTTACGGCTGGAACAAGACTGCACGTGGAATGGTTTACTGTGATGGTGTTGTTTTTATCCACTTCTGCCAGGTACCCTTTCCACTAGAAAGCGATCGCGATGCGCTCTCACTGCGACCTAAATAGGATATGTGTAACCTTTGATTTCACACTGGGTATATCATACAAAGTGTGACTGAGAGGACAACAAAACACAGAAAGTGTAAAAATATTCGTTCATTTTCTATACAGTTCGTTGAGCGTACAGTAAGCCTGAAAAGATTCTGTTTTTATGGATGTAATCCGTTGAACGCTGTCTAATCGCTCCGCCGCAGCGACCCCGCCAACGTGCGGCTGCTGCAGTTATGAGATACTATCTTTCTACAACGCTTTGTCTTACATACAACTTGTAATATCGGGTCCGCATATCCCCCTTTCCACTTGGACGGCGCTCTCGCCGCGCTCTCTCTGCGACATAGTTTTTGACAGATCGCTCAACGAATTCTATAGAAAAGAAACGAATTTGTTTACACTTTGTGTGTTTTGTTGTCTTCTCAATCACACTTGTACGTTTTGTATGATATACCCAGTGTGAAAGCGAAGGGTACACATATCCTATTTAGGTCGCAGTGAGAGCGCAGCGCGATCGCCGTCTAGTGGAAAGGGGGCCTTACGGCTTAAACAAAACTACACGTGGAACGGTTCACTGTGATGATGTTGCTGTTATCCGCCAGACTTATAAATCTCCAGAAATCTAGACAAAGTCTCCCAGCCCTGCCGGTTGATTCCTGTTTGCAGCTGTTACCCAAGGCAATCTCGACATAATCACCCAAACTCATATATAAACTCATCAAGACCAATAAAGATTGTCTCAAATATTCATACTTCCCAAGAACCACTATCGACTGGAATAATCTACCATATTCAACCACCCTTCAAGCTAATCCCGTTAAATTTAAGGAAGAGGTGTTACAACACCTGAGGAACGGCCAATAAAACAGTAGAACTGCGCCCTGGGTGGATTGCCCCAACACTAAGGGGTGTTACTCAGTATCAAAACCAGAACAAGAATCCGCTTCATTCAGCATGTACACACCACCGTACCGCGTACACACACACACACTTATCCTTGGTCAGTACTACTAGCGGTTATTGCCTGTTACCAATGAGGACATAGAATGGTTAGGAGAAGGGCGATGAAAAGGCTTATCATTGATTCTGCAGAAACACGAGTGCCTAGTAACCTTATCTCACAAGTACTGAGATCACTCTACTAAGGCGCAGAGCACAGGCCAATAACTACCAGTCGATATACACGTCTGGCAGGAGCCGATGAAATGCCAGAGCTGTTGAAGATTATAGGTTGTCTGTGTGAAGAAGGATGCGCATTTCATTACTAGTGTTGTCTTTGTTCAAATGCACTTGGAAAAGATCGTCTTAGCACACATAAATCGCGGCATGGTCTGGTGATTTTGTAAAATATGTCTCTCAGAAAACCGTTGCCATGGCAAAACGAAAAATCATAAACTTACTCATTTTGTTGCCAACAATATTCTAGGAAAGTCACGAAGTTTGGTTGTTCTAGCACAAGCCGTTTAGGAGCTATACGACGTCAAAATTGGCTCAGGCACTTTTAGCCACCCCCACTCCCGTCTGGATAGGGTTAATTCTTCCGTAAACGTTTCGAAGACCATCTGTCGCCTTCATCAGTACAAAATGTAACAGGAGTGCCTAATAACCTTATCACACAAGTACCGACATCTCTCTACTGCTGCGCACAGCACAGGCCAATAACTACCAGTCGATATATACGTCTGGCAGGAGCTGATGAAATGTCAGAGTTGTTGAAGATTATAGGTTGTCTGTGTGAAGAAGGATGCGCATTTCATTATAGGTGTTGCCAAACTGGTCGCTTTTGTTCAAATGCACTTTGAAAAGATCGTCTCGTCTGGTCTTCCATTGAGGATTGGGCAAAAGGTAGATATCGGCAGTGCAACGGATATTCATATCGTTACGACTTATCATTAGAACAATGTAGTACATTACGATATTCATATGAAATGTCTCATCAGGATGATAACGTTAACTACATTGAAAATATTGTCCCACAACCTGGCGCGAAACTTGCGACATGGTCTTTCTACGATGCATATATTCATTTATTTCACATACTGCAATGTAAATGCAGAAATGTTCGCGGTGGATTAATGTTCGCGGTTTTCGCGGTGACCACTTCACCGCGAATTTAAAACCACCGCGAAAATTTTTCTATTATGATATTAGATTGCTGTCTATGGTGTTACCGCGAACTTAAATCCACCGCGAAAAGTCCTTTTTCCCGCTACCGCGAAATTAAATCCCCGCGAACTTAAATACATTTACAGTAATGTTTTTGGGATTGAGCAAAAAGCCGAACTACTCGATGTGCCATTGATAACGGCTAAAAACGAAAGTGGTGTCATTTGAAAAAAAAGTCTTTGAAAGACAGCCCTATCACCGGAAGCGTACATTGTGGCGCAACTCACGTACTTCTACTACAATTAGTAGACTTCTTCACACTTCTCTCACCGGTTGTAGGACTCATCTACCAAAAGCAGTAACGATAAAGGCCACAGGAGACGAGGGCCAATAACAACTGGACTTTGTTACGCAAGATAACTGAGCAACTTAAGCAATTACAGCACAGTATCTATGCAGTTTCTTGAGTGACTACTATCTTTGGCATCCTATTACAGTTCACTCCAGCAACTCTAGGGTGAGTAGAATCTATCCAGAGGCTGCTATCTTGTGTATCATATTACCTGGATGTCTGATAACCTTCTTCGGTGTACCAGGGCTGATACTGGTTCAGGTTTAAAGTGGTTCAAAAGGCTACAACATGCACAAAGTGTACAAAAGAAAGTTAAAAACTTGTTATACAAAATCGCCGAGCAATATGTAAAAAAGAAATTGGTCACTCGTCAGTCGGTGTCAAAGACGTTTAAGATATTGGTCATTATTTTGGACGTCGTTTATTATAATCGTCGCTAAATGTAGTTTAGGGACAATGACGTCTGGTTCAAAACACTACAACTTGTCATCAACATGCCACTGATAGCCATAAAAAATTTGGAGGTACGTGAATTTACCTTTCAAATAGTAGGCACTGCTTTGATTGATGAACATTCTATTTAGTAAACTGTATACATACGTGACAGATGAATCTCTTCAACGAACTACAACATGGACAAATTGTAAAAAAAAGCAACATTGAAAGCTGTGTAAACGCCAAAGTGTATCCAAAATCAACGAGCGATATGTCAAAAAATAGTGTTACTCGTCAGTCGATGTCAAAGATCTCTGAGATATTGGTCAGTGGTCAGTTTTTTGGACGTTGTTAATCATTTCTACATGATGTCGCCTCCGTCGAATCTGTAGTGCACTTCAGGAAGAAGTCTTCTGCAGCAGCTGTTTCTTCCGCCTTTGATGCCATCTCGGCCTTGGTACACAGTCGGAGTTCTGAACAAACTACGGGCGCGGGGAGCGGCTATAATAAAACCGCTTCTGAGATGAAAAGGGCAGATTTTGTTTGGTCTCTATGGTAACAAGTGCGTCACAAACACAACAGCTTGCGGGGAGGGCAGGAAATCGTGATTGTCCGTAATTGCTTTAGTTGTAACAACAACGACGAGGACTCGAGTTAACGGCAGATAATATTAGACCGATTAGGTAAGTCAGCTATAATCACATTTTCTGGAGCTCTACATATAAGGATTTTAGCTCACGGCTTCAGGATGTGGATATTTTTGGACAATTTCAACGGAAAGTGTTGGAAAATTACCATGACAACAACTTGTAATCATGTTATTTTGAAGTACACAAATGATTCCCGACTTCGGGTGGAACTATTAGATGAATTGTCGGTTGTGGATGCTGTGAACAACTTTGTCTCGAGAGTAAAAACAAAAGGAAGACAAACTACTGTGTTGATTTTGCTTTGAGAATTACACTTGACGTTTGTCTAAGAAAGATTTATTTAATATCTATTTTTACCATTTTAAACCTAGTACTGTGTCACTGCAAATAGCAGATGTTAAAGCTACTGAATATGGTTTTGTAAAATCATATCCAGCTGCTTGAGTTCCAAGTCATATCCAGTTTTTAAGTAAATAGACCAACAATCTATCAGTTACGCCAAGCACGATGCCACGATAAAATAACAGTCCCTGACGATCTCAGTAAACAAGTAGAGTTTGCAAATTGCCGGTAAGAAATGTGTTCTGCTTCGTTAAAACTGCCAGTATGTCGTGCGCCGTCCTCTGGGATGTTCCGTCAAACTCGAACCGGACCGAGCTGGGATTCGGATCTACATATGTCATCTGAGGTAACGTACAAGGCCCGGCCATGTGATACAGTACCGCGCTGTGTGGTGGATATTAGGAAGAGTTTCCGTACCTTGAACGTATCAGGCAACGGAATAACTCTGAATAACAAACACTATCTGTTCCGACATCTACACAATGTTCCGAGAAGAGAGAAGACTACTTTATTAGCTTGGTATAAATCCTTTGTAAAGTTGCTTCGTGTTGTTCATTCATTCATTCATTTGAATTCATTCACTTTTTGTCTTTCAAGTCCTACTTTAACGTGTAACGCATTCTCCTACGCAGAGGAACCACAGTCGTGTCAAAACCCCATAAGGTAATGCCGTTGGGGACCGGGCGTTAGGAGGATGCGTGTAACGCAATATCTAAATTGTAAAAATCGCGAAAATAACACAACAGTGCCGCAGTGAACGAACCCCACAGTGCCGCACCGGTGCCCAAAGTGCAGTGACATACCACCTCCATGTACATGGTTCCACCTGGATGGAGTGGGTGTTACATGCTGGTTTGTCATACCCAGAAAATTAAACGGTCTTTTGCTATCGCTTCGTTCTTGATATGACTTAATATTCTGGCCATGTCTCCCTGAATGTGCTTAAGTAGAAGAAACCATGTTTGACGTGGTGTGAACTATGTACTAAGTTGGTTCCGACTAATACAGGTCGATTTATAGATAGAAAGCTTGTGAAGTTCAAGTTGAAGACATTTACCATGATCGGAAACCTGCCACATAACCGTTACCCGCAGGGACGAGCCTGGAGGTGCCTTTCAATGGGAGTTACAGTCTTGTCATGAAGCGATGTCGATTCAACAATTTAACACAGACTATGGCTGCAGGCGCGAAATCGACCGCTAGTCCGCATCTAAGCGGTCTTTGGTATGCACGAACCATTGTTGAATGGCCAGGAGTGTTCTCACAGCACTGTTAAGCCAGTCATTAAGGGCCACTTTCCGCTAGACGGCGATCGCGCTGCGCTCTCACTGCGACCTAAATAGGATCTGTGTAACACACCTTCACTTTCACACTGGGTACATCATACAAAACGTACGTAGAGAAGACTTAGAAGACGACAAAACAACCAAAATTTTTAAGATATTAGCTTTTTGCTATACAATTCGTTGAGCGATCTGTCAAATCTAAGGGCGCAGAGAGAGCGCGGCGAGATCGCCGTCCTAGAGGAAAGGGGGTATAAGCGAGGTTCACCACAGTCCCTGACTGCAGGCGCGAAATCGACCGCTAGTTCACATGTAAGTGGTTTTTTATATGCACGAGCCATTGTTCTATTGCCAGGAGTGTTCTCACAGCACTGTTACGGCTGTCATCGGCGCGCCATCCGTAACTTCTCTGCCTTTACCAACGGCAGAACCGATCGGTTTCACGGGTTTGTCCTGCCAAACGCGTTATGGATGATCTCACCTTGCCTCAACTCCTGAACGGGGCCAATGGCCGAGGGAGCGTACGACATTCGTTTGGGGAATGTTCGCCTTGCATTTGGAATCTAGTTAGAGTTTTAACCCTTGCCAGGTCGGACCAAAGCCTAGAAATATCGTCGTGATCAATCCATTTAGAGGTTCTTAAGATATTCGATCTGACAAGCAAAAGTAAACCAAAAACGACTCTGCAGATCTACAGCGACCAGCTAAGAGGCCCAAATTTAAACCCAATAAGCCTCAATTTTACACCTACTCAGACGGCTAAGTCACTTTAAAGACCACCCGTTAATTGTCCATTTTTCAACCACCTTTGGCCCAAACTTTCCCAGATTTCCCCCATTGTTCGATAATAGCCCCTCCCCACCTAGTATGAAAACATCCCGGGAGGGGTGCCACCTGGCCAGGTGAGATATTACCTGGCACCCTGTAGGTAATCTCCAAGCAGATCCTACAATGCCATAAGATAGTATCAAACTGGCCAAGGAGTGTAGTAAGCAAAGAGGTGTCCATTTGCCATGTAGCGAAACGCTCTCCTAAGCTAGCTTGACTCCTTATGCTACCGTAGAATCTGCTTGGAGATTACCCTGTTTTGGCCAAATTCTAATTTTTTTCCAGCGGCATGTGGGGCCTGGTAGGTAGCGGTGTCAGACGTCAGACTTAGTTCCAGAGAATGTATGACGGATGTTTTAACAGCACAGTGACACCCAGGGTGACAAGAAAACAAGTTCAGCCCAGTTTACACAAGTCTGACCTTGGCAGAGTGAAGCATGCCAGCGGCCAGGTTTCTGGCAGTGTGGTAATCTCCAAGCAGATCATACGGTAGCATAAGATAGTATCAAAAGCTGGCAGAGGAGTGCTGACTACACTCCTTGGCCAGTTTGATACTGTCTTATGCCATTGTGGAATCTGCTTGGAGATTAGCAGTGTGGAGTACATGGCTAGTCTGCCGGCACGCTCAATCTTTATACCACCTACTACACACGTGACCAACCCTGGAGCTGGAATTCCAAGTGTCTAAAGGGGGACTCTCACTGCACTTGGGGCACCGGTGCGGCATGGTGGGTTTCGTTCACTGCGGCACTGTTTTGCTATTTGCGCGTTTTGAAATAATTCAGATATTGCGTAATACGTAAACGCATGAGCTTGAAGACAACAAACTACACAAAACGCTTTTCTTATCTCTGAAATATGTTGAGTCATCTACGAACCCCCCAGTGCCACACCGGTGCCTCAAGCATAGTGATAGTCCTTTAACACGTTTTCTAAAATCGACTTGTGCTATGTAAAAAGACCATCAAAATTAGTGATGAAATCTCTGGACAAGTCAAAAGAAGTCAACAAATGAAGGAACCATAATAGCACTTTTGGCTTAGAAAAAGGCAACCCGGGAACTTGAGGTGGAGGGACCGAATATTTGGCATTGCTATTGTTGCTAATTAAACTTGCGTGCTACTGGAAGAGACCATACCAGTGATGCAAAACAAGAAAGCTTTTTTGAAAAGCTGGCCGGTGCGTATTTTGGGAAAAAATCCTGGATGTTAAACAAAAGCGCACGAAAAGAGGTAAGTCAAACATCGAAGTCTTGAATTGGTCTATTTTCTTTCAAAAGACATTACATGGGATTTGTTGAACAAAGAAAAAAGACTTTGTTGTAAGTGCGGTTTTAACTCACGCCTGCAAAACAAAACCTAAACGCAGCACCTTAGACCTCTTAGGCCACCATGACACGGTTGCGTGAAATGGGTTTAAAAGTTCAACAAGGGCTACGTTGGACGATCCATCCAAACCAAACGAACCGTTGAACGAACCGCTTCTATCGATCTGAAGGTTGGGAATTCGAATTTACCCCCCCCCCCCCGCTCTCGAGATACACTTATGAAAAATGCTTGACTCCTCAAGAGCTGTCTTTAAGCGAGACCTGATGACAACATCATATAGACCTCACTTACGACTAAAAGCAGCACTACATGCACTCAATACAGTCTCTAGCACGTGGTATTTCATTAGTGTCGCTGTCTATATACCACCGAAAAGAACTGGCATTAACCCATAGAATGGGACTGCACGTCACTGAGTCTGCCTTATTACCATTATAACCAGCATCTCCACGAGAAAAGGTTTTAAGCTATGCCTTTTGAATGCATTTAGAAGCCTTCACACTTATCATTACCAGCAGGGCTGAAATCTGACATTACAGTCTCTGGTACGTGCTTCATGATTGAATTGAACAAAGTCTTCTTCGACATTTACTTCTTCAGTAAACGTTACGACGACCATCTGTCGCCTTTATCAGCACAAACTTAATTAAAGGAAGGTTGTAAAGACGACTTTGGCCTACCAACCTGATGAAACTATGTACGGATGAAGTGGTTTACTTCTAGCACTGAAAAGCAATAATGTGTACTCTCACCACGAACCTGCACGTTACTGAGTCTGCCGTTACAACCATGGCTCCTGTAGGATAAGTTTCAATCGATGTTTGATTACAGTCACATGGCGAATTCATTTAGAAACCGTCACACTTATCACTACTAAGAGGGCTAAATTCTGACATTATGATAACAGTCTCTTGGTACGTGCGTTAAGAATTGATGACTTTTCTCACTGAAAAGCAATGATGTACACTCACCTCACAATGATGTACAACGTCACTGAGTCTGTCATTTCAAACATGGCTTCTGGAGAAGCAACACAGTGGCATTTAGAAACTGTCATACTTATCACCACCAGCAGGGCTAAAGTCTGACATTAGTGTCACTGCTACGTCCTTCACGACTGAAGTGGCGACATTTAGCACTGACAAGCAATGATGTGCACTCGTGCAACGAACCTTCACAATACGTCACTGAGTCGGTCGTTACAATCATGGCTCCTGGGAAAAGGTTTCAGGCTAAAGGTTTTTGGCCATATGACAGTACGTGCTTTATGAAGTGGTGACTTCTAGCATTAAAAAGCAATGCAAGTGCACTCGTAACATATTTCAAAAATGAGTCTGCCATTTCAACCATGACGAGGAAACCTGTAATCCATGAGCCGTAGTTTATGGATGAGATGACAGGCCAGGAAACGTCTGTCATGTTCCAGACACCAATGAGTATCCGAATCAGGAGATTTCTATCGGGCGTTTGTCATTTGTTTCCGCTTTTCTATTTGTTTTTTGTTTGCTTATTTTCAAACGCCTGGGTGGCCTATTTGGTTTAGATAAACTGATTTTCAATAGGGCCCAGTATTTACATACAAGGAAATAAAAGCATATTACAAAAAAGATAAATAGACATACACATACCTATGAAACAGTTTGTGCCTTGCTAATTGCCCTTCCCTTCGGATTGACGATTTTGAGTTGATTATAGTGATAAGTACGGCCTCTGTCGAGCCGCTTACCAACTTGCGTGATACTGATGATTTGAGACCACAACATGTGACACACACACAAAAAAACAACAATAATGCAAACAAGGTCTGGAGACTGTGATTTGGAATTCACCCGCTTTGCATGCTAATGGAAAGGACTGAATTCTTCCAGAGCTGACTTTAAGCTTGTAATTCCTGATGGCAGCCACATATCGAACTCGCTTACGAACCGTCATACGTACCACTAAGAGCACAGGCATTGCAGACTCAATCGCGAGGTTGTTCGTGAAGTGCACGTGATGATTTCTAGCATTAAAGAGTGATGACATTCACTTGTACAGCGAACTTGCACGCACGTCACTATGTCTGCGAGGAAAACTGACATCCATGAGCGGTAGTTTATGGGTGACAGGACTGGTTAAGACTAGTCTGTCATAAGATCAAGAATTAAGCTTGAGATTCAAAGATTAAGAGTTCGAATGCGCCTTACCCTCATTACTCATCAACAGCAGATTTAAAGCTATGACTGCATGATGACAGTCCACATCAAATTCGCTTACAGCAACCGTTATACGTACCACTAGGAACTGACATTACGGAAACAACCACAAGGTTCTTCATGAAGTGTTGATTTCTGGCACTGGAAAGCCCTGGCATTTACTCGTACAGGTAACCTGCACATACGTCAGTGTATCTGTCGTGACAACCTGATCGGGGAAAGCTGAAGTCCATGTAAAGATATAGAGTTCGAATTCGACCATCCAATAGAAAGGGCATTGCTCATCAAGATCAGGCTCTTAGATATTTCTGGCGACATCTACACAATTGACCTCGGTTAGAGCCCGCAAAACGTACCACTAAGAGCAGACATGAAGTGGTGATTTCTGGCATGGACGGAACTGCTGGCATTTACTCGCGTACAATCAACCTGTGCATATGTAAACGAGCCTGCCATGTCAACCATTGCAAAAAAAAAGCTAGATTCTGAGATCTTTTAATTAGTTTGTGGGTGACGTGATGATAAGAAAATGAACTTTCATATTTCGCTACGAATCGATATATACAACGGGATACGGAAGATTTCTGTCAAATGTTTCCTCTTTTAGATAGTTTTGGTTTTCCTTCTTTCCCTGTTGAAATGGTTTGTGCCTTAATCACTAATTCCATCTGCTGTATGGTTTTGAGCTGGATGAGTGCCGTTAATTATTATATCGTTCCATGCCAATACTGCAGCCAGTCATATTCTGACTACATATGGTCGTGAAGTCGGGCGTTTGCTCATTTGCATGTTCGTGACGAGATAAATGCGACAGTAAAAACCGCAGCCAGGCCGCGGCCTTCACGTGTGCTGTTGCTGCTCACCAGCTTGTGTCCTACTGGCCAAACCAAATGATGCAAACATAAATACAAAGGACGTCCACCACATCCCCTTCCCAACCACCGACTTGCACGCTTGTGGAAAAGTTTGCACGCCTGATGAGTATACTCCAACCCGTATGCAATGCCGGCCACATGATGGACATGATCAGAAACCCATCATACTTATCACTAAGGCCCCCTTTCCACTTGACGGCGCTCTCGCTGCGATGGAAAATTGGCCAGAGCGCGGTGAGAGCGCCGCGACGCCAGAAAATCTGCTCTAGTGGAATCTCTCCGGCGACCCCAGCGCGCTCTCACCGCGACGAAAAACTCAAATGTCAGCATCTTTTTATGAGCTAGCAAAGGTTCGAAAGGTTACTCAACGAATTTCAGAGATAAAGAACGAATCTTTTGACGAAAAGTGTATTTTGGTATCCTTCAAGTCTTCTTTTACGTCTTACATAACATTCAAAGTATAAAATCAAGGCTGTAAACAAATCCAATTTTGGTCACGGTACAGTCAATCAGCTTGAAATATACACGTTTGTCTCGCTGCTTTTTTCTTAAATCTGTCATGTAGCTTGTTCACCATAAATTTCTTTATCATGCCACGTTATTAGTGTAAGTCATACAGCACTGAAACACTTTGATTTATTGAAAATAGGACTTCAATAATCTAAATGCACAGATGAAGGACAACAAAACCTAATGTCATGATGTTGAAATTAAAAAAATACGTTGAAAAATGATAAGCCTTTGTTTTTTTAAACCTTGGTTATCTCATCTCAGATTGTTTAATTGCACATTACCGGTAGATTTTGAACGTTTCTCCGGGTTCTGTGTGTGTCAAATATACTTCTTCACAAACCGCAGTTGAGAGCGCAGAGAGAGCGCGGTGAGAGCGCCGTCAAAGCTAAATTGGTATCATAAACCACTGTTGAGACCTATTGCGCTCGCCGCGCTCGCTGTGCGCTCTGTTGGCGCTCACGGCGCTCGCTGCGCGCTCTCTTGGCGCTCTCTCTGCGCTCATCGTTGGATCGCCGTCCCCGGCGCTCTCACGGCGACTGTTTTGAGCAAGTTCAAAACAGTCGCGGAGGTGATGGCGACCATGGCGACCATGGCGCTCCCACCGCGCTCTCTGTGCGCTCCCATGGCGACCTTGGCGATCCCACCGCGCTCTCACCGCGCTCTTCCAAATTTGAGGTCGCAGAGAGAGCGCCGTGAGAGCGCCGTCCTAGTGGAAAGGGGGTATAATAGCAGGGTTAACGTTACATGCAGACGTTACATGCTCAGGTACGAAATGTTTCATGAAGAAGTGATCATTTCTACCACTGCCTTGCCATTGAACTTGTGCATACACAGGTGCTTCATTGGCTCTGCCATATACAAATATGGGGAGAAACTACATTTCCATTCTCTGTATTTGCAGTTAAACATTTGTATTTGAAAAGAAGTCAAACCCCAAATGTAGCTCTCAGCAGTCCATATCATACCTTGGTAGAATGTTTTTTGACAATTGTGTATATCTAGCATAACAGTGTTGAGTTGAATGATTGATATAGGTGCTACTGTGGTCATGGGTGGTGGGGATTTGTCTGACCATGATATATCTAACAAAACGATATTGAGGAGAGTATGAACGAGTAATATACTAGGTATAACTGTAGCCGTGGGTGGCAGGGACTTGTCTTGCACAGGGTGTGTGTTTTGGTCTCGCTCTGGTACAAATGCACACTACGTTGTTGAGTTGAATTAGTGATGTAGGCATGAATTAAGTCCATAGTGTGTGTTATGTCGTCTCCCCGTTACAAGTGTACATATCTACCATAACGATGTTGAGTTGAATGAGGAATACATAGGTATAACTGTAGCCGTAGGCGTTGGGGATAGTCTTGCTCAATGTTTGTGCAACGTTCCCACCCAGTACAAGTGTGTATATCTACCATAACAGTGTTGAGCTGAATGATTGATACAGGTGCTACTGCAATGGTGGTCCGTAGCCGATTCATCTTAATTAAGTTAAGCTAATGGCACAACCCGCCGTAAGTGCAATTAGTCCCTACGTTTCTTTTGTATGGCCACGTCTGCCACGTATTTCTGAAAACGTTCAGGCTGTACAGGGCAGGCGTGTCGGCCGTACTGGCACGTATGGGGGCGAATCGGCAGTCCGATGGCAAGTTTTGCCTGCACGTAAAGTACCACAGCGTGTCTGCGTGCTCCAAAATCCGTCGGATTCCCGACGAGTTCGTACGGAGGCGGTACTTACCACTTACGGATCCCAAAAGATTACCCACGTTTTGGCACGCAGACAGCACGTATTTGCACGTACGGCGGGTTGTGCCCTTATTAGCTTTACAACAAACTGCGACTCGGCGTTAAGTCCTGATCTAAACTCAGTGTAATTTCCCAGCTTCTGACACCGCTGATATATCAATGTTACATAACATAGGCATGTTGCGCAATGCTATATTATGTCATCCTCACTTCTAGGAATTTTCCGCTAGTATGTAATTTGATACGGCGTATTCAGCCTACTTATATTACATGTATGAATTGAGCATCAATACACGTCATAAAAACAAGTGTTGATTTATGATTTTATTACAAAATGCTGGCGTTAATAAATAGTCAATGTTTCTACGCAACCATTAATAAGAGGACTTGAACTTCATCAAAGTGTCGAACTGACGGCGCGTTCAATTCTGTGGTAATGTTTCCTGCACCATTCGAACGATTTTTAAAGAATCTTTTGCTAAAAAAGAGACTTAGAATGCCGATTTCTACGCAGCCAATACAAAGAGTCAACCATCATTATATACATAGCCTGTCAAGTATACAATCTACATATATGTATTACATACACTATCTCTCTCTCTCTATCTAATATCTATCAGTCTGTCTATCTATCTATCTATCTATCTATCTGTGTCTGTCTGTCTGTCTGTCTGTCTGTCTCTCTCTCTCTCTCTATATATATATATACATGTAATATGTAGACGTACTCTTACATTTTTAAGCTTTTAAGACTAGTATACACACATGATATACTGCTTTCTCTGTCTCTGTCTCCTAAATTTTCCTGCCATTAGCCATCGAGCAGGTATTTGCGATAAACATATAACAAATTTCCTGTTAGGCCTACGTCAAATCCTGTTAGGCCTACCTGGGGCCCGGTCGGGCTGTTTGCGGAACCAAAAAAATTACAGTTTATGACAATAAATGAGTCATGCTGTTGAATTATTTTTGGTACGTCTTGTGCCTTTGTTGTCTTTTACAGCAGCGTACTTTTCGTTCCCCAACACTGCCCGGTCGGGCCCCTTTGTGGAAACGTGACGTTATTCTTACCTGTGGTTGGGTAATCCTGTAGCTTGACGAGACGACGGTACAGTCTCAACTTTTGCACCCCATGGACGCCGAGACGTAGATATGGTGTTAAGAAGAGGTTTATTTCTCCAGTCTGCAGGTAATGGTGGAGGAGCTCCTCACACCGCGTACTCTGCTAGAACCTTCCAGTGCGCCCTGCCAGGGTGTCGTCTTCTCCTGTTTTCCTATCAAACAGTGAGGTCCCGCCGTGCAGCAAACAGACACACGTGGCCGGCACATGCCGGCGGAGATCCCGGCTGTAAGGCCGGATTTGCATTAAACTGCGATCGCTAAGGCCCCCTTTCCACTAGACGGCGATCGCGCTGCGCTCTCATTGCAACCTAAATAGGATATGTGTAATCTTTGATTTCACACTGGGTATATTATACAAAACGTAAAAGTATGGAGCGAGCGGCCATTTGGCGCCACTCAGGTGACCTCAATACGACAGTAATTGCCCCAGGTGCGGCCAGGGAATGTAAGTTTTGATTTGAATTTCATGATTCTATTGCGACGTTATTTTGCATGTCATCATTGCAATCTTTAAACAAATATATCAATGTGATGCACTAATGATAACCACATGAGAAGTTCAAATCGGCCGCTAACTATCTACCAATCTATCTATGTCTATATCTATATCATCGGTTAAATCGATCATCGGTTAAATCGATCGTCGCCTACACTGCCAAGGACGCATGCATCTCTCTTAACATCTAGACTATATCACCAAAGTACGCTTCACCTACATCAATCAATTATATCATCAAAATACGCTTCACATGCACAACAATCAACGTCAATCTTTATTGAAAATCAACCTTGCAGATATACGGTGTTGTGTATTCTGAATATCGCTGATAGTACACAAAATAGATAAATGACATGCACAATAACTATAGCAGCAGGGCAGCAAGACACAGACTGTACCGTCAACCAAGACGATTCCGCGGAGTCGTGTGGGGCGTTACCGGAATCTAGAGGTCCCGAGTTCGACATACCTGCCGTGCCCCCGACGTTGTGCCCTTGGGAGAGGCACTTTACACGACCTTCCACACTATACCCAGGTGTAAAAATTGGTACCTGACTTCGGTAGGAGAGGTACAAATAAAAGTTTACCTTTACCTTCTGTCTGTAGTGTGTATGTGGCACTGTTACTAAAATAAGTTACTAATTTGGGTGCAGTCCCACGAAGTCCTCGTCTGTCCAAAAGCAACATAAAAAAACACATAGAGACTTAAAACCACGTGACTTGAACTGGCGTAGAGGTACTGTCAAAACCTAGGACCAATGCAGAAAGGAAGCGTTTCCTCTACCGAATGGCTTGCCACTGGAACACAGTTACTAAATGAACTTGATTTCCTCTCAGTTGAATAGTTTGCAATGTACATATAATGTTTTGTATTTTATGTAGACCACTGGAAGAATAGCTGGCAACATAATGTTGTAATAGCTAAAAGTGGATCTGAATAAAGTCAAGTCAAGTCCAATGTAGGTCACTGACCGCGACTCCATACTATGTGACGTTTATCACCCGCGTTGCCTTATCATGTAGAACCAGGCGAACTCCAGTACCATTTTATTATGTTGTATTACCTGCCTAATTCCCTACTATGGGTACAGGCTGTACTGGTGCCCCGCGGTGCTGATTAGACGCGTTATCGGACAGGCTGTTAACGCCATTGTTAGCCGAGCTCCACTCGAATGAAACCACATCACTCTGTAGCCTGAAGTTATCTAACCGCCAAGTGAAACCGGGTCATCGACCTTGGCTCGAACCAGGTCAGGACCCGCTGTTCGTGCAAATACGTGCTGTCTACGTGCTAAATCGTGGGCAATATTTTGGGAGCCTTAAGTGGTAAGTACCACCTCCGTACGAACTTGTAGGGAATCCGACGGATTTAGGAGCACGCAGACACGCCGTAGAACTTAACGTGCAGGCAAAACTTTGTGTGCCATCGGGCTGTGGATTGCCGCCCCCCCAACCCCCACCCCCCGTACAGCCTGAACGTTTTCAGAAATACGTGGCGGACGTAGCCTTCCAAAAAAACGTACGAACAAATTGCAGCGGGTTGTCCCCTTAGCTTTATAGGACCTTCATCTACTACAGTCTAGAGATGCAGCGTTGTTTCCATGTGTGAACCTGTGGCCTACTGTTCACTGAACTTATCGGAAAGACATATGGGAATTTACCCAGAACAGTGAGCCTGTTTAGGATAAACAGTTTTGGTGTACTGAATCCAGCGTAACCTCGTTGTACACGTAAGTCTCTAACTGCTAGACCTAAAGCTGTTTTAACGGTTGGACATCACAAAATGCCATACTTAAATATGTCATTGGGCACCTTATCTATACAGAAGATTGGGCAATTCGTAATTTTTACCTATACTACTGTTAAGCGTCTATCTTGGTACAGTCAAACCTGTCTATAGCGGCCACTCAAGGGACCGGACAAATTTGGCCACTATAGACAGGTGGCCTCTGTATAGAGGTGGCAACTTATAGATAAAATACCCAAGGGACTGACAAAAAGTGGCCACTATGGACACTCTGTAGAGGTGGCCCCTAATACAGGTTTGACTGTAGTGTCAAGACCACTGCTAGATAAGCTCTTAGTGTGGCCGGTTCCAGAGGACACGGATAAACCTTATTTTGTTTACTTCTGGCCTGTAAGAAATGTATGTCCCGTAGCCTTGAAGTTCTTAGGATTGAAAGCCAGGACTTAGTCGGAACTCCCTGCATTTACTCCACGCGACCCCGCCTTTAATTTCTGCCCAGCCGTTTTATACCTCCTGCTGTTGGCGGTACCGGATGCTGCAGTGATGATCAGACAAGTGGTCGGGTGGGATGGGCGACACGACGCCGGATACGTGGGCGTAGTGACGTTGCGACGTCACGTACGGAGGCACGTGCCGACGTAAAGGTCAATTGGCGAGCGCCATCTCGGGTTGTTCTCAGCTGTTTCACTAATTGTAGGTGATGAAATGGCTCCAGCCCCCCTGTAAAGACTTAACCCTGACCTTTACACGTGCCACATCAACATTTTTCATCCTAGAGAAAAAAATCCCACCATGTTTGTTTGTATGCATGTCTTACAATATCTAACATCATATTTACAAACATTGGTCAATTGCTGTACAATATATGCTCAAAAGTTTGTTTGTTGTCTGGTCGGGTCCGATTTTTTTCTGTAAGTTTTGCACTGCATATCATTGTGGTATAAGAAATATTGCTAAAAAAGTATTTACTTACAGTTTACACGTTCCATAAGTAGGCCTCCTTTCCTGTTGAGGGGGGGGGGGGGGGGTATGTATTTTCTCATATACAGCCTCTCTAAGTCCCCGTTCGTACCAACGGGGTTAACAGTCTAAGATATAGGTGGATTGGAGATAGAAGGAGTGCCCCTTGTTGTGCTTTAGGTGGTGGTTAGTGCTAAGTTTGCAATTGCTGAAAGTGTGGGTGGCTCTGAGCTTCAAGTCGAATGACTGGCTCACCCTCTTTATGATATACAGCCTTGATAGTGTAATCTGAAATACAGACAGACGACCTAATAGAGAAAGCGTAACTTGTGATGCAATATTTACTTCCACTGGAGTCTACGGCCGCGTTGTGACCGCCGACCTCCCGCGAAATAACTGATCACGAAATAAGTTTCATAGATAAAGAACGATGTCTTTACACATATAATATTATTTAACCTCGTTGATTAGACGCGCAGGTAATACTAAAGGTCGAATGGCAGCTACTCGCTATTGGAAAGGATTCTGTTCCGTCTTTGCAAAATATTATCCACTTACTTTTTTATGTAATTCTTTTTTCGTTCTTCATAAAAGAAAAGTCCGGGCAGTTCTTGGATGGGAGAGCCCTAACCAAGGACCACCGGATTGCTGTAGCCTCACCAAGCTTTCCACGAAATCGTCTGGGAGGGACGTAAGACGGGGGTCCCGTGCTCGAGGAGGTGCCTCGACCACGTTAAACAGCCTCATTACTCATAATTTGGGTACCTACTGGCTGCAAAATACAGCTGGTCATTATCATATAGCCGACACTGCCCGGCACGTCCGACAGTTTACCCTGCAATGACTTTGAGTAACCTCTGCCTTATGTAATTCTAAGGCTAGATCAGATAAGCTTCTCTTCGCCAAAGTTGTCTGTAGATCATCCTTTTGTTATTATATTGAAACTGTGTTTATCTGATGCTTGAGAACCGAGAGTGATGATAATCTTTCTCCACTATTCAGGTATGGTGGCCACGAATATTCAGGACTGGCCACATTATCAAGTTACCTGTCTGCGAAAGAACTTGTTCGATACAGTAGAAGACGAACCCCATTTTATTTCAAACTGTCTCCTATATGATCAAGAAAAAAAGTAGCTTTTTAAGGAGGCCACTAAATGCAACCCTTATCTCCCCACGTTAACATCACAAAACCCACACATTATCGAAAAGGAGGGCTCCTTCGTCTTCTACTGTCTCCGAAAAAGAAGTCAACCCAATAGCTAAGTTTTTTTTTTGCTTTATTTAGTTTATTTGAGTTTATCACTAGAGTTAGTCGCTTACTACTGTATACTGTCTACCATATACTGTCACTTTTTGTCACTTGCAATTAGCCCCCGGGCAAGAACTTGCAATTAACTTTCACTTATCATTCCTAACGTAAACTCTTACAGCTTCAGTTAGACGGGAGAGGAAACATTTGGTCCGTTGCCAGCTCCTACTTCCTGGAAGGCTGAAATGCTTGAGGATACAAGTGTCTATGTGTCTCCTAGATCTCGTAGTATCGGTACTAACTGCCCATATTTCCATCCACTCGTCCATTTAGTACTGCCGTTTTCTTGCGATGACCCTCAAAGCGTCGCACTTTAACCCACTCCCCAAGCCTAGGCTGTGTGGAGAAATCGTTCTATTAGCAACCTTCTACTGATTGACTCGGTTTCTGTCCAATAAAAAGCGGCAATTAGAAGGTAACGACATACATCTAACCTCTGCTTGGAGAGTCATTTCTCTCACACGCCCTACATGAAACAGCCCAGGTGGACCTGCGTGTTGCATATTTTGTCAGCTGTGTTTTGTTTGTTTCATTCGCCAAGAAGGTTATATTTTGGACGTGTTTCGTATATGTGTCGTTATGTCTGTCTGTAAGCAGTATAACTCGAGAAGCCTTGGATGGATCCTGATGATATTTTGTAGGCCAGTATGGGTCAAGGTATATGGTAGTAAAGTAGGGGCCAAGGTCAACTTTGATATGGCCCCCTAGGTAGTGGCCTCCTAGAGTACTGAATTTTGATGAATCTTGTTCTGGACATACTGTGACCGTGATTTGAAAGTGCTGGATAGCCCTTTGGGCAGAGAGTGACCAAAACTGGGTTTGTTTGACCGTTGATTTTATTAGTATTTGAAATCTAATGCAAGATGTAAATGTATAATTTAATAGATAATAAAGCACACAATTTCAAAACGTAAACAACTCGTTCTCGGTCTATCAATGAAATTCGTTGAAAAATTTGTCCAATCTTTGAAAAGTTCAGTGGAAAGCGGGTCCTGCACTCCACAAGCCCTGACTAGTTTGCCCCAGTTTCGCCGCCCAACATCAGAAGGCGGGAGCCTTCAGCGGTGATGACTGACGTCTGTTCCCGGCCGGCAGGCACGACTCATGACGTCACACATCCGGGAACGTGCCGACTAGAAAGCCACAGACGGAGGCGACACCATTCATGTTCCGTCTGGCGAAATTAACCTCGCTAATTACACGTAACGACGACATCTGAATATGCGTCATCACGAATCCGCTGGTGTTTGGTGGCTACTCTTTGTTTTATCTCGTGTTTTGAATTGGGATTTTGACAGAAGGACCGCCGCCGGGATTCTTACTTTGATCACGAGAGGACTTTAATGATGTTTTGATAATTGCTACATGGACACATACAGGATGTTACGTGAGCAGGTACAAAAATCACTCGAAGGAGCGAGAGAGAATTCAAGTCACACTGAATTCCGACTATGCGTGGTTTTCCACGTAGGCAAAACTTGAGAAACAGTCTTCCAATAAGAAACACCTGTTCCGCCATACCTTGGACCACTGTATTTGGAGAATGAAAACCGCCAGTTGGATAACACACACACACACACACACACACACACACACACACACACACACACACACACACACACACACACACACACACACACACACACAAATTGAAATACATCCATGGTCCCTCTTTCGAGGAGAAGCCACCGAGCTTATCAAAAAATGAGTAGTTAATCTGTAAATCAGTGAAAAGGATTTAAGCTAAATCTGTCCGGATATGCAGCTTGTACTTTTCAGTACAAACCTGGTGTGTTACTGTCTGAGGCGGTTTACCAAGTATACAACAGAACAAAAAAACAACAACAACATACATCCAAACAAGCAATGTGTGGAGGAGTGTTTCGGCGTCCGAGTGATTGTTCTGAGTGCTGCGGTCAGGCGCTGACAACCGAAAAGGACCCCTTGCGGACACCGGCTAACTGCAGTAGTAAATGCCATAAGTTCAATTTGCCGGTTAACGTTAAAATGTACGTGAACATTTTCTTCATTGTAAATAGAACACGTTTGCTTGCAGTTAAAAGGAAGCGATGTCCAGAACTACTTTCTACTGTGCATGCGGCTATAAAAGCTGCGTATTTTCTGAAAATCAAACAGCAAAATATCGGTATGAGACAGTCTAATTAATGCGCCTTATCGATATAATTAGGACCAATAAGCTTTAAAACTCCCTGTAAGGACATTGAATTTATTTTTTCCGGGTGCTACCAAAACACATAAAACAACAGCAATGACCCCCCAAAATATGTAAGAGGAACTTTATTTTGTAGCATGCTGTTGACCGTTTTTCCGCTGAAAAATACATATCCCTCCGCCGATCTATTGAGAAGAGTTGTAGAGGTTAACCGGGTATTGTCTTAGCGGTATCTATAACCTTGACATGAAGACCGACGCTTGTCAATCACAAAAGTACAACCACGTTAGACTTAAGGTCTCTTTGAACCAGTGCAGTTTATAACTGGTGTCGGCTTGAGTTAGGCGTTATTCGCATCTAGCGAACAGAAGCGCCACCGCGCGACACCTATCCGCGCTACAGCTCTGTACTAACTTTGGCGGGATATTCAAAACTCTTTACAAATTCTCTTCATAGTAACGTTCCGTTTAGATAGCAGAAAGTATGATACAATTCTTGTTGATACGAGTAACAACGATCTGATGCATATTATTAGCAAACAAAGAATTAGTTTGCTACGCAATTATTTTACGCGTAACCTGGTATCTCGTCTACCGTGAATTGGTCAGGCTCTTACCCGGTAGAAATCTTACGTGATAGGAGTGCTGTACTCCTGAGGAGTGTTCCAGTTCTGATAGTGATATTTTTCTGAATTCATAGACGTAATTTTATCGGCCACTTGACATTGAACCTGGACAAGGGAGCAGCTGCATTATAAAGCACTAACCCCCGAGTACCCTCCAATTAAATTACAGCCAGGTATAAACATTATAATGCAAACAACCACTGGACAAACTTCAACTTGGCAACTCTTAAGAAATATTTCGTCGAGCTTAAAAATTTCCTTTGCAATTTGTATCTGGATACTTGTTTAAACTGTTAGTCGATTTTGTGTACATAAAGATGTGGTCTTTTAGAAAAAAAAGCACTCTCCTCTGGAGGACAATATGGCTTAACCACAGAGGGCTAATTTGCCCCCTTCCGCATGAATTTCCTCCCGCAAAAAATTTGCTAGCGGGTGCTAGAGACAAAACAGGCGGCGGAGAGATTCATTTGCCCCGAAGAGAGACTGGCCAATCTACGGTAGACTAGTTACTGGGTTACGGTACGCGTTATGATCGCGTAACTGCATACTTAGGAGTACACTGTTATTAACCAATGTAATCTGCATCATGTGGGGATGCGTGATCATCAAAGTACTCCTGTAGATCTGTGTAGTCCTTTCTGTCCGTATCAACGCCCCTGGTTTTTCCCGCCAAACCGCTCTTTCGTTTCGCCTCCACCAGCTTGACCAGGTCCGTGCCGCCCGCCCACGGCGCCGTGACGGAGTGGCCATGCTTCTCGGCGTAGGTCGCGCCTTGCCCCGAGAGAGGCGGCTGGCAGAAGCCGATAGGGCTGGTCCCTGCCGCCACACAGGACAGGGATCTCTCACACGGGCAGCGCCAGTATTTCCTCTCACCTGCAGGGAACATGTCGGAACGGTACTTATTTTGTTTGTTTGTCTGTAGTTAGTTTGTTTTATGTGCACCTTACATTACCTTGCATTAAAGTAAAGGTCACAAATTGAGGTCAAAATATAACAAAAGCAGGTATTACATTTGTAAATAACCTATCATAAGCTATAAATATCTAGTAGTATCCTTACAGGCACAAAAACAATTTTTGTTTTTGTATGTGTGTTTGTTCGTGTTTGTGTGTGTGTGTGTGTGTATGTGTGGTGGTAGACATGTTCCAGACATAGGGTCCCCATCTGTCACAAATAACGTTTGTCTCGACAAACCTAACCTCAGTTACCCAACTGGCGGGTTTTAAACTGAACTGTCTTTGACATTTTATTAGTATCAAAGTCAAGGGTAAACATTAAACCTTGAATGAAATCGGGAAACATTTCTACATCAAATACAGAACTTTGAAACTTAAAGTTTATCTAATTCTGGAGATGGCCTTTTCACTGCAAAATCCTGACAATGCCAAGAGGCTCCCCTGTGCATTACTTCTGTACTAAAGAATTAACTCCATCGGGAATTGAAACATCACAAAAACCTCCTCCCCTACTGCAAACGAAAACCACGGCACAAGTTAATAGATTTACAGAAGTATACTTTTGGCAAATAGGTATTGAATATCTAAAATCGCCATTGTTGTTAGAACACACGTGTGTCGTCTTTTTGCTCGTTGTTGGAAGTTGCTAATGGAGCTTTTGCTCTCTAAAAAGGGACAATTATGAAGTACATTGTAGACAGATAAGACCGATGGGTACCTGACAAATGCACAATGACATATCTAACGCCTTATGTAAGCATCTATCTCTCACAAACATCCATCTTTGACGTAAGAATCATCCCAGGAAGCCTGACGTCTCGGAGGGACCATGTGTCATCTGTTGTGTAACAGAAGCATGGGTCGGTGTAACCACAATCAGCTTCCCTAGACTAGAATCACAGAGGCTAAAATTGACCATCATTTTCATACTTGAAACAGAATGCAAGGTAAAAGTTTTGATTTTAAACAAAATGACGCAAAGCGTTAAATAAACGTTATTCATCTATGTGATTCGTTGATGAAGATTGTCAAATCGCCGGAGATTGCTTTAGTGATATACAGAGGTACGTCAAGGATGTCCCATCTGTTGTGTAACAGGTGCGTCAGTCGGTGCGTCTTTTCTCAGAGTAAAGTACTTTTACTTATGACGTCTTTTGTTAAACCATGATAATCTTGACTAATTCCGGATTATGCTGGAAGACGTCCCGAGTATTATCAGAGATCGGAGTAAATACCAAGGACAACGTGCCCCATGAGATCCTGTCATGACTCATTGTGCAGTAAGTTCTCGGCCTCGCAAAGAAACAATGGGCAACTTTCGAGTCATAGATTTTTTTTTTACCTTATTTAGTTTATCTATTGTTATGAGTTTGCTTGTACTACCAGTATGCATTTCTTTGGTTTGTTGTATTATACTTTTATGTTAGATGTATTTAAGTTGATTTGAACCATTATTTTATATATGCACACAGAGCGCATTGAAAACCGCCCTAGGCCTAGTGGCGATATGTCGTACCTGCTTAAATAAATAGATAAATAAATAAAATAGATAAATAGATATGAAGAATAGAGACTTTTTTCGAAAATGTACCAAAACGATTTTATACTTTATACCTATGTCCCAAAACGTAAGTCATGCAACTTATTTTGAAGGACCAGAAAATAAACTCCTCTCGAGAACGGCAATATTAGTCCAGTTAAAACAACTAAATAATATCACTCTAGCTTTAGAATATGTCCTTCGTAACCTTTGCCGCGACTTAGACAAGCACGAGTGGTCTACCTGTGCGCTGTTGACTAAAGGTTTGCTCCCATTGCACTTGTGTCAAGCTTGCGTCACTGCGGGGTTCATTCACTGCGTCCCTGTTTTGTTATTTTTTCCGATTGTTTATAATTTAGATATTGCGTAATACGTAAAAGTATGACTAAGAAAACGACAAAATGCACAAAAAAGAAAAGAAATTAGTTGTTTATCTCTGAAATTCGTTGAGTATCTTTCAAACCCCGCAGTGACGCAAGCTTTACACAAGTGCGGTGGGAGCGCACCTTATGAGTAGCCTCGATGTCTGACGTGCCTTCGCACATCCATGACTTAAAGCAAAAGACACAAGACAAATAAAACCAAAAGGACAAGGACAAGCACACACAAACTGAGTGGTGGGTAAATGTATACTGATTCTATGTAATCTTGCGCTAAGCCTAGTTGCTTTTGAGATATCATGAAAAGAACATCACAATTTAGCCTTTTAGCCCGTAGAGAGTTCGATGGATTAAAAAAAGAATGGCATGTACACTACACTGGTAACCTTTCAAACGTTCTTAAGCTCCAAATCTGACCTGCTTCAAGAGACTCTTGAAGCAAAGAAATGACCAAAATGAACAGACACGGACTATAAACGCCGAGCCTTTGCTCTACCATATGTATGTAATGATATATTATGTTGATGGATTTATAAGGACTAGACGTAATCCGTACCTTTGTTAATTTTTATCTGGCCCTTATAACTACCTCCCTCATGAAAAGCGACCTGCAGGCTGCTTTGACCTTCTCATGAATGAATAATGGTTCAAACAATGACGCTGCCCACCACCCTCTCTAATCTCTACCACCCCCATCCCTTATGTTAAAGGTTTTTGTCTACTCTGGCACGTACTGCATGGCCGAATAGAGAACAGACGAAAGCGAAAAATGGAAGACATATCATGTCCTTTTCAGATCCGATCTCAAAGTTTGACCCCTGTCACATTTGGCAAAAATCGATCGGACGACGATTCTGCGGCAATCGCCCGAGCCTCGCTTATAATAATAACTTTATTGCATAACAATTCTACCGGGTACAAAGTATGGCTTATATGTGACAGGGACGGTTTTCAGGTGAAAAATACGCGCAACCCTCTGTCGTTCTTAAATATGGCCGATCTTCCATCGACACGCCCGAAGATTATTGATAATATGACAGGGGTATAAGGGCTCTGTCATGTAGGTCGTGCAATCGGCGTACGATCGCTAACTTCAGACATTTTGGAGGATAAAAACGTGCATCTCCTGCAAAGTTCGACTGTCTTGGTACACAAAATGCTGCTTTGGATCTATGTCAGTGGTTGTTTCTGTCACGGCCTGCTTGAAAATCTTATGGCATCAAAACCGTATGGCGATCGCACGACCTATGTGACCACGCCCTGATACCCCCCTCACATTAGGCGAAAATCGATCGGACGACGACCCTGATGGGAAGGGGGGAACTCTGCCATTTCTTCGTCCGCAACTGGTCATGCCTCCTCTAATTTATACTCGCAGACTCGTCGTTCGATCGATTTTCGCCTAATGTGAGGGGGCATAAGGAGGCAAGGTGGTGATAATGTGGTCCTTACCGTCGAATGGATAGGGGAAGTGGTTAGTGCCTTTTTTGTTTGTTGGCATCCGTCTGTCTCGGAAGACAATGGTAGGCGGACGGGTTAGTGCCTTACGGATGTGGTTCGTGCCTTACCGTCGAATGGGTAGGGGATGTGGTTAGTGCCTTACCGTCGAACGGGTAGGGGATGTGGTTCGTGCCTTACCAGGTAGGGGATGTGGTTAGTGCCTTACCGTCGAACGGGTAGGGGATGTGGTTAGTGCCTTACCGTCGAACGGGTAGGGGATGTGGTTAGTGCCTTACCGTCGAACGGGTAGGGGATGTGGTTAGTGCCTTACCGTCGAACGGGTAGGGGATGTGGTTCGTGGCGGTGCTTACCGTCGAACGGGTAGGGGATGTGGTTAGTGGCTGTGCTTACCG
Source organism: Branchiostoma floridae (assembly GCF_000003815.2). NCBI lineage: Eukaryota > Metazoa > Chordata > Leptocardii > Amphioxiformes > Branchiostomatidae > Branchiostoma > Branchiostoma floridae. The sequence continues at coordinate 21,267,736 of NC_049991.1, read as the reverse complement.
TCGAACGGGTAGGGGATGTGGTTCGTGGCGGTGCCTTACCGTCGAACGGGTAGGGGATGTGGTTCGTGGCTTACCGTCGAACGGGTAGGGGATGTGGTTCGTGGCGGTGCCTTACCGTCGAACGGGTAGGGGATGTGGTTCGTGGCGGTGCCTTACCGTCGAACGGGTAGGGGATGTGGTTCGTGGCGGTGCCTTCGAACGGGTAGGGGATGTGGTCCGTGGCTTACCGCCGAACGGGTAGGGGATGTGGTTCGTGGCCGTGTGACATCTCTCCCCTCTCCTGCCCAGCGGCTTGCACGCCTGAAACGGAACCAGCGTCTCAGTTTTACAGTGATTTACATGATAATAGGACAGTGCTGATAAGTTAAACGAGTTAAACGTAGGCTTTGAGACGTAGGGTTTAAAACTGGGGCTACGTACAAAAGTGTTCAACTTCACCTAATCATTTAATGGTTCATGAATGCAAAATTTTTTTTCAATTCAGGTCATTAGTCTCAGTAGCAGCTTCCACCACCCATCTTCTATACATTCATTCACTCATTCACTCATCCGTGTACTCTTTTATTCATTCATTCATTCATTCATTCATTCGTTTATTAGCACATTTATTTATTCACTCACTCATTCACTCATTTTTTTTTATCATCTTTCATTAATTCCATTCCCCTTCATTACCTATTTTATACAGTTTTTATAACTTTCTTGTAACTCCAAGTTTACCACGCTATATTCTCGTCTTTTGACTAAATCCCCAGTGTGCGCCAGACACAAGGCGTGATTGCTAGCGTTGGACCAGCATAGGTGCCATTCCTAATTGAAAACATTCCACCGCGTCAGAACTTTGATTACCGCACCATATGAAGACCTGAGACGTGTTTGAGCCCCTTCCTGTCTGCTCTAATCACTACTATTTATCAAGCGGATTCTACCTTACGTACATATATCCCGCACCCACTCTCTCACTCAATCACTCATTCATTTATTCAGCAGAACTCTGATTACCGCACCATATGAAGACCTGAGACGTTTTTGAGCCCCTTCCTGTCTGCACTAATCACGCCTATTTATCAAGCGGATTCTAGCTTACGTACACACACCCCGCACGCTGCGGTAAGCTTAGTCAGGTTTATCTGTGTACTTAACAACTTCCTGACTGTCACCACATGACGGTGAGGTCTCGCGAGTGGTACGGCGTTTTAGTTTGTTTGTGACAGCACTTCATACACACCAAGTCATTGCTGTCAAGATTGTGGTAAATGTAGATATTCTGCTTTGTCAATCTTATTTGCTTACTTGACAAAATCATCTAATATTCCCGCAAATTTTGATAAATTCATTGCCACCTTGGTATATGAAATAGAAAATTGTGACAGGTTAATCCTTAAGATATTCATTTGAGAATTATGATGAGTTTTAATATTTTTATATATACGTAGCAGAGTTAAAACAGGTTTTAAATGCATTTCCCCTTAATTTATCAAGCGGATTCTAGCTTATGTACATACACCCCGCACGCCGCGGCAGGCTTAGTCAGGTTTATCTGTGTACTTAACAACTTCCTGACTGTCACGGCATGACGATGCGTCCCCGTGAGCGGTACAGGGGTTTGGATCGGTTTGTGACAGCACGTACTCCAATAAAGCAAGATTGTGGCTGAATTATCTAAAATTTCCCTCAAATTTTGAGATACTTATTGGCACCTTGGTATGTAATGCTCCTTTAGAATAGGACATTGTGACAGCTTTATCTTTAGGTTTTTTTGTTTCCGAATCAAGAGTATTTATACAAAGCAAAGTGAGGAAGAGTTTTAAATGCATTTTCCCGTTGTTTCTCTCTCCTGCTCGTCACTACTTCTGTGTATGTTGTAGTTACCTTCAGATTGAGGTAGGGGTTCCACCGAGCACAGCACCCGCCAACACCCGCCACTACACAGTCGAGATCCGTCTCACAGCCCTGAAGGTAAAACAGCAATCAATCAATACATCAATACATCAATATATCAATCAACCAATATATCAATCAATCAATCAATCAATTTATTAATCAATCAATGTATTAATCATTATATCACAGCACCCTCCAACACCCGCCTCTACACAGTCTAGATCAGTCTCACATCCCTGCACAAACAACAATCAATCAATACATCAATCAATCAATCAATATATCAATATATCACAGCACCCGCCAACACCCGCCACTACACAGTCTAGATCAGTCTCACAGCCCTGCACAAACAACAATCAATACATCGATAAATCAGTCAATGGACCTGTCAATCAATCAATCAATCAATCGATGAAATGGTTCATTGATAAAATGATTACACGCCTTCTTGCCCATTTGTTATTGCACTTGTTTAATACGTACACCTGTGTAAAGCGTTACGGCACATTTAGAGTATTTGTGCTAGAATAGTTCGTGATTGTCCTCTGGTAGTGGACAGTGATACATAACTACCAGATGTCATGGTTAGAATGACTGATCATCATTGTTTGTGGATATAGAAAGGGCCTCTGAGAACAGCATAAAGTTCAGGCTGTCAGAAACCCACTCACGTTGATGGAGTGACCAATTAAACTTGCGACATTATCAACAAGCTGACTTTTCATTCGGTAATCACTTTTTCCTCTAGCTGAGCAGCGTCACGTCCGAAGTTCCCGGTAGATATGAATGATGAATTTCATCCCTTTCTGTCATCAGAAACGCCTCCAGCCGGTAAAAACAGCCCTTGTGACCATCACCCTGTAACGTACTACGTCACTCAACAACTGATCAACTTCTCTCTGTCGGCACGATGGATTTGTTGAATTCATACTCATGGGATAGATCAAGAAACATTTTATGCTGTTGCACTTGATTTTTGATGTTTTTCCAACGATATTGGTATCTTAGGGACTGGATTTCGAAGTAGATGCTTCCTGATATATCCACGAAATGGCCAGCAAAGCAATGGATCCTGTATAGAAATCGGAAGATAACCGTAGGCGTGGGCGTTTCTTTTTTTACGCTTATGAAGATGATTAAGTAGAATGTAGGAATTTCCAATACAACATCGGACTTACCCAATTGTCCATCTTCAACCAAAGTTAACGAGATCAGTTTCCCATCCGAAGTCCCCGGTAGAGATGAAGAGATGAATTTCATCACTTTCGGTCATCCGAAAAGCCGATAAAAACGTCACTCTGTGACTCATGACGTCACTCAACAACTGATAAACTTATCCCAGTCGGTGCGATGAATTTGTTAATGGAATAGTCAGGGGACAGATCAAGAAACATTTAATGCTGTTGAACTTAATTTTGGATGTTTTTCCAACGATAATGTTACCTTAGGGATTTCGAAGTAGATGACTCTTGAAATTTCCAAGAAATGGCCAGCAATGGATCTTCGATGAAAATCAGACGATAACCGTAGGCGTGGGCGTTCTTTTTTTTACACTTATAGAGATGATTAAAAGAATTTCTGTCCTTTGACACCTGTTCGGCCATACCGTCCATTGTCATTGTATGTGGAGAAGTTATTCGTGATTTTCCAATACAACCATGAGATATACCAAACTGTCCCGCTTCAACATTTGTTAACGAACGAAATTCCTTGAAAAAGAGTTCCCTGACGAATACGAAAAATTGTCAAAAATGTTTGTGTTGGACTTTACAATTTAACCCCGCTTCAGAACGAAATTTACCAACACAGATTTCAACTTATTCTCTTCGATTCTTTGTAGCTGTGTGTCTGCAACTTAACTTGCATCAAACTTGTTGGTTAGCTAAAAGTCTAAGGTCTTATAACCTGTTCAAATAACAACGTTAATTAATAGCCAGGATTCTGTCTGACCGTTTCCAAAATCATAACCAGTTGCTTGAGTTATTGCTACGTGGCGTCTCTCATTACCTGGATGTCTAACCTTCATCGAAATAACCTTCTAGTTCCTAAACGTGCGACTTAGTGATGGTCAGCATTTCTCGGTCTAGAACTAACAGATCATGACAGGCAGTACAGAGAATGCTACAGACACACTGTGCGATAACACAAGTCAATCAGGGTGGAGCGAACCGATTGACATGGCCTCTCGGGTTAAGGTGTGATTTTCCGTGGGAGGTATATGTGTAATACCCCCTTTCCACAAAGACGGCGCTTTCGTTACGCTCTCTCTGTGACCTAAGTTTTGACAGATCGCTCAACGAAATGTATAGAAAAACAAACAAATCTTTTCACGTTTTGTGTGTTTTTGGTCTTTTCAGTCACACTTTTACATTTCGTATAATATACCCAGTATGAAATCGAAAATTACACATAACTACTTTAGGTCGCAGTTGGAGCGCAGCGCGATCGTCTTCTAGTAAAAAGGGGACCGTAGAGTGTATTTTCCAGTACGTTGGAATCTTTGTACGTCAGAAACCGACCTAAAGGAATCTTTACCAATCGTTGAAATCGAGGTAATCATCTAGTAATCATAATATACAAATGTTTCTTTCATATCAAGGCATAACTCGTCTTCCAGGATGGACGTAAAACGGGGATCCCGTGTTCGAGGAGGTGCCTCGACCACGTTAAACAGCCTCATTACCCTCACTTTGGGTACCTACTGGCTGCAAATACACCCGATATCATATGAATCTCTGAAAAAGTATTCCAAAACTGAATCTTTGAAAAAGCATACGACAACACTGAATCTCTTAGAAAAGTATACTACATACCACGAGTGACTATGCAAAAGATTTGGTGTGTTTAAGAATTGGGAATACGTACGAGCAGACGACTTAAGCTTTCACTGCAGGTAACATAAAACACACTTGCTGCTTATACATGCATTTACCCCCTGCGTATAAAGATGAAATGAGTTAACTGATGTATCGCTGTAATGTTGTGGACTAACGGGTTACTTATCTTGGAAACTCATTTTACAAAAGCATAGATATACAGACTTCCTCTTCACTCTACCTACTCCAAGTGTTTTTCGCTTCATAGCAAACGTAGATTTATGCCAGTACAAAGCTTTTCAGACACATTCATTCCAGTAGGGCGGTGGCCTCACTATAACACAAATTTTGACAAAAGCACCAGACGAATATCATACATTTAGATAGAGAAACGAGTCTGTTAACACTTTTACACTTTGCGTGGTATTTCAAACAGGAAATCAAGGATTACACGGATTTAATTTAGATCGCAGCAAGATTGTCGGTTAGTGGAACGAGGGGCTGACAAACATACATATATCATGAAATCTTATCTGTGTTGGTAGTAATCATGGTACAATGCCAAACATTCTTCCAGCACAAAGGTTTACGCGGATCAAATTTTCAACGAACACTGTCGACTTCTTAACCAGCGTCATTTTGATCCTATAGAAGGCGACAGTGGTCGTTGAAAATTTGATCCGTGTATCTATCTGTTGGTAGGAAGTTTAGTATTATAAAGAAACTAACGAAATGCAACAGCTTTTCAAAGTGATGATTGACAGATGTCACTCACCCTAGTGAGCACCAGCGCCTCCCCCGGCAGGAGGAAGACAGAGAGAACCGTCAGCGCCAACACCTCCGTACCAACCATACTGCTCTCCGTACAAACCGTGCAACTAACTGTTGGCAGCACTCCGAAACCTTAAATATATATCTATGTCATAATAATCCTCGTGCACTTTATTTTCATTTAGATGAACCTGTGATTTTTCACGGTGACACGCCCTGACGAGAATTACCATATCCCAGACTTCTTCAGGTGCATTCTCACTGGACGTGGGGCACGCTTGCGGCACTGCGGGGTTCGTTCACTGCGTCACTGTTTTATTTTATTTTCTCCTATTTTTAAAATTTAGACATTGCGTAAAACGTAAAAGTAGACGACAAAATACACAAAAAATAAGGAAATTCGTTCTTTATCTCTGAAATTCGTTGAGTATCTTTCGAACCCCGCAGTGCCGCAAGCGTACTCCAAGTCCGGTGAGAGTGCACCATTCTCAAACGTGATAGGACCTGACGTCACACCTTCTTAGAAATATGAAAGTGTGACGTCACGTCCTTGATAACTTATTTCACGCCTTAAGAAGACGATTTCTCTGAAGACGATCTTATCAAGTTTATTAAAAGGTGTTGCTGTAGCGGATCCGTGGTGGGCGGGCGAGAGTGCGCAAAACCCGCAGATAACTGAAGTACGCATTAATGCAGGGGGAATGACTTGACTTGATTGTTACATGTTTATAATACTAGAAACATAGTAAAACATAGTAAGAACATCGATTATCAATTTGGATAAGAATCCCCATGTATGTAATATTTCAGGACTTACACATTTGCAAACTATTGGAAGAAACATTATATGTACAATCTAAAATTCGTACTTGCTGAATGAATACATGTTTAAGGTCATATAAAACGTAATTTAAGCACATCAATATTCAATATAAACCGTCACATGTACTATGTCCGTACTCAAACCTTTGCAAGAAAGCTACACGATAGAAACAACGTTCTATAAACATTCTAAAATGTACTTATATCGTTCTCCAACAGCTCCGACATCATCCAGGTTTTGCCACTGGTAAACACAATAAACGCCTCGGTAAAATCTCGGCAATAGATCATAATGAGTCGTGCAGGTGGGTTTTATGACCATCGTTCATCAGGGACATTATCTTATTTATGTCGAACTCGGTGTTCAGAGGAAAAGTACCGGTCTTCTCTGCCTTAAGGTGCACTCTCACCGAATGTGGGGCACGCTTGCGGCACTGCGGGGTTCAAAAGATACTCAACGAATTTCAGAGATAAAGAACGGATTTTTTTTACTTGTTGTGTATTTTGTCGTCTTCTATGTCATACGTATTACACAATATCTGGTTTTTAAAGAATCGGAAAAAATAACAAAACAGCGACGCAGTGAACGAACGCAGCAATGCCGCAAGCGTGCCCCACGTCCGGTAAGAGTGCACCTTCAAGGTGTAGGCGGGGGGTGTACGATGAGCGAAGAGTCATGATGAGTAGGGATATCTTTTTATTGGGCCGGTAGAAAAGATACCGATCTGTTGGACCGGTACAAAAAAACGGATCTGAATAAGACAGTAGACCGAATTTTGGACCTATTAGAAAATGTCGGCAGTCACTCACAAGTTTTGGAATTACCGGTCAAAGAAAATATCAGAGTTAGAGTAGAGTTAATTGTCATTTCTGCCAAGTTTTTATATTGAAATTACAGAGTTTAATTGCAGAAATTTTTTAAATACCAGTGGGCGTCAGAGAGTCCACCAAACAGATTCCTTTGACATCGACCATTGTTTTGATTATCGCCCATTCGCAAGTTTTCAAGAACAGTTAGGTCCAGGTTCAGGTCCAGACCACGACCCGGTCTTCTGGACCTGAACCAAACCTGCAGCTGTAATTTCCGTACCGGTACCCACCCCTAGTCATGAGTGTTACACGGAACATGCGTGTCCGTATAACGGGCCTGACGTATAAGCAAGAAGACTGGGGCAACATTTCCTTACACCTATTTCCTTACATAGTTAAGCCATTACTTGCATGGCCTGGAGCATTCTATGTATTCCGTGATTTTCAGGCCAATATCATTGTTGTTACAGGCCGGAACCAGGTCGTACTCTTTTAAATGATGGTCTTCATAGATTGAACGGGACTCGCACTTCAATAACATTTTTTTTTGCAACGGTAATTGTATACATGCTTTGTTAAAAATCTCTCCGTAATTAAGGTATCTCTCTTATTCCTTTTTTACACAACTGAAACAGATCAGCACTGAGTTAAATGAACCCACGATGAGCTTTTTCCCGTCCACCTGCCCACGCCATAGAGAAGTTACGGAACAGAAACGGCAGTTCATTACGCCGTTATCCGGAGATAATCACGTCACAGACGCTCCTGTAGGGACGCGGAACTTCCGACAGGAAATGAAGACTTCGCGTCTCACTCGTCACACCTGGCGAGCGTCATACACATCAAGACGTCACGGGGAGGTCTTAAGACGTCGGCAAGGCTCAAGATACCTCTCGAAGACGTCTTGAAGCAGCAAGGCACTCAAGACGCCGATGTTGTCGGTTGAAACATGTGTTGTGATATCAAATAAGACAACAAGTATACTGCATGGATACTAATATAGTACTCAAGTAGTCAATCTGGATCTTCAATGACGTGTATGTGTTGTTTAGATAAACTTGTACTGTACTAGGATGTGAACATTTATAGATCTGGTCTTGGAGATGAACAATATTGCACCTTGCTAAGACATCAAACGAGTAAATACTCAAGTGAATGCTGTTTAATCAATCAATCAATCAATCAATCAATCAACCAATATATTACAATACTGTTGTTCATAGTATAAAAAAAGAGCCAGACTGCGTCGAGTTTATCATTGTTGCAATGATAGTTGTGATGACAGATATAAGTACAATATTGTACATATCTATACCTTCCTTTAAGTCAACAATTCCACAAACCAGCAATTTTTATTTCATTTTATTCATTAAGATTGAAGACATGCAATACAGGGCAAACCCTGGCAGCTTAGCTGGTATTGGGCACCAGCTATGCATGTTACAGAACTTGATCAATGTCTAAATAAAGACCTTGATGCGGCGCATTTGAATGAGTTCATCTTCACAGCTGACAGCTTTTTGTTGGTTTGAACCTTTCTTTATTCATGGGAAGCCTAAGAATTTGCCAGCAGGCCGCTTTTCCTTGCTCTGTGATCGTTTGACATTTTCAGAAGTAAAAGCTTAAAACCCGAGGGAGCGCGGATTTCCTGTGACATCCTGTTGTCTGGTCCCAATGCCAAATACAGAGCCTCAGCTGCATCTTTTCAGATTATCTTAAAATCTAGCTATGACGTATTGATATATTCTCTAGTGATTAAACGATACTATTGTTTTCTTTCTCCTTCTTTTTAGATTCAAAGAGACAGATTTCGTAGATTGATTACTGGCGAATCTTGACCTTTTCCTTTAACGTGTAAGTTTACTGTTCAGCTTGTTGTACACAAATTGTTATGAGTTTTAGATTGCCGATCACTGATACAAATGATTCTATAGATGGAAGATTTCCTGTGACATCTTGTTTTCTGGTCCTGCCAGACTCCCACACGTGTCTACAAGTTCCCCTGCCAAGTACAAAGCCTCGGCTGCATCTGCTCGGATTATCTTAAGATCTACCGATGACGTATTGGCATATTCTCTGGTGCTTAAACGATACAATTGTGTTTTTTTTTTAATTTTCTTTCTAGATTAGAACAGATTGATTTCGTGGATTAATTTCTGACTTCTAACTATAGTAAATTGTTTTATTTTGACTTTTTCTCTTTATCACGTAATTTATGTAAGCTTGTGGTACACAAATTTTGATGAGTTTTATAAGGTCTACCTGGTAGAAATGCCTCTATTGTTATAGATGATGCTCATTATGGCACTTATGTGTGCTTTGCTGAAATATTGAGAAACGTCCAGATATGAAGGGTAGCACTAAAAGAAGAGAAGAGCAGAGATTCAACCCACATGTTAGCGTGTTATACAGAAAAAAAACCTTCCCCAAACAGTGTTTTTACAACAATAAAAACCAAACTCCCAATAAAACAGGTGTTATTTCAGCATCTTTTCAGTTTTTTACGTTTTACTGTCACGGCGTATTCTCATTTCGTATATTTACGACAGTCAAATAACACTGTAATTCTAAATGTAATCGTGAGTGAGAAACGAAAACAAAACGAAATCCGGTGTTAGTTCAGCACCATTTTAGTTTCTGTTTTAACTTTTAAATCGGTTTCTAGCCTGTTATGGCTTATTCTCATGCATAATATTTATATCAAACAAATACAACTGTATTTCTGAACGTAATCGTGTTTGAAATAACGACTTCTTGCAACCACAATCTTTAAGACAGTAAAGAACGAAAATGAAATTCGCTGTTTGTTCAGCAGAATTTTTTATTTTTTATTTCGTCTTTTAAATCAGTCTGCAGCCTGTCACAAGTAATTTTAATCCCTCCCAGGTTCATTTTTTCTTTCAGGCTTTATTCAAAATACAAAACAGTACTTTACAAATCACAACTGTGCAATAGAAACATTAATTACAAGCGTGACAGAACATTTCTGTGCTGTTTCTTAACATCGCTAAGGTACAATTGTAATTCAGCTTTGAATGATCTGTCCATGTCACCAGTCTGATTTCCCTGACTTTGGTTTCTGCACCAGTTTTTGAAGATGAAATATTTTGCTATTATAGTAATCAATATCCCAGGTACACATTCCACCCAACTGTTCACCCGTCATGTTCCTTTACACGCGTGGAAATCCGCAAATGTCTGATCTATAACTCATACGGCACAGCAAATTAATTTACCCGGCTGGGCTGATATGTTAAGTCGGACCGAGGCGAGGAGGATCAGGCTCATGAGCCAATTTAGCGGGACGCGCAACACTGCATCCCAATCAACCACCATTCTAGGGTGAGCACAAGGCCTGGCGTCTTAAATTTTGTTTGTCTGCACGGAAGGTGAACATGCTGTTTACTTCCATGAAAAATGGAGGTATAGTTTTTGGTGTGCCTGTGTGTGTGTCTGTCTGTCTGTGTGTCTGTGTGTGTGTTTGTGTTTCCGGATATTTGTGGTTAGCATAACTTAAGAACCTCTGGATGGATTGTAATGCTATTTGGTATGTAGGTTAGTGTTCGGAAGACGAAGGTCAAGGTCGATTTTGGGCCTTCTGGTTTGTGACCTTGGTACTGCAGCAGAACTTTGATTTTTTGTATCTTTTGATCTGCACATGCTGTGGTCTTCATTTTTCGGTGTTTTGCTCTGTTTCCTCTTTTTCAAACAAATAAGGTCAACGACCTGGCCCATACGGCTGTCACCATGGTTACTGGAAGAACGCAACCTGTGGTGTTTGGTTTCATAATGTAGCAAATGGCTAAGTACAGACATAGAGGGGCTCAGGTCACTAAATTCAGAAATGTGTTAACATAAGGATAAACAGAACAGTAACAAGTATTAGACTACAACATGTGGTGGTAAACATTACATATTTGCTTGGAAATGTTACCTCTCCAGTTTTTATTATCATTTTATTTATCTATTCAGTATTACCATATTTGTGGAAGGATTAATATAACAGGTGACAAGCACCATTGCAAGATGTCAAACCGGAGACTAAACTGTAAGGTTTGATCCACTCACACCGGGAAGGACCCCTACTCTGATAAGTGCGGGGGGTTCTTTAACATGCGTTCGATGTGGCTATCCCCCAACACGGTACCTCCATTTAAAGTCCTGTCCTAGGGACGGGCCTAGCCGAAGCTAGGTACACATTTTCCGAACTAAATGAAGTGAGGAACGTCGTGTAAAGTGCCTTTGCCAAGGGCACAAAATGGCAGGTTTCGAACTCAGGACCTTTTGCATGCCCAGTAAACTACCTTATAGCGTAACACACCAGGTTTGTACTGAACAGTACAAGCTGCATACCTGGTAAACCGCCTTATGGCGTAACACACCGGGTTTGTACTGAACAGTACAAGCTGCATACCCGGTAAACCGCCTCATGGTGTAACACACCAGGTTTGAAAGTAGGTGATAAGTGCCTTTCCCAAGGAACAGCATTGAGATCTCTCAGTCCTCCAGGTTCCAAGTCACTAAACTACCAACAAGGCCGCCATGCGACCTGCACAGGCACAGCAGCCTCAATAACCAACACCCGTGATATTGAAATGAAAAAAAAAAAGATTATGCATGATATACAAATCGACTAATTAACTGGTAGGTGTACCACTACTGAGTATTTTAATCCAAGTCAGACAAGAACAAGACATTGACACGTCTTCATGTGCCAAATTTTTCAAACAAGTATTCATGTGTCCAAATACTCGTTCTTTTCTAGAATCCTCTCTCTCTCATCCGTTGCCATCAAGTACAGTAGGCGAATCATCACTGGATAGTTTCAAAGAACATTTGCAGTCAGATGCACAAAGGTTAGGTGTGGCATGTTCAGTGTAATATAACCAGCTGCTGCTGCACCGCGTGCCTGCAAAGCTGGTGTGTTAAGGTGGGTTCACACATGCGTATATATTCAAGTCCGTTTGATGTGCGTATGGTGCTCTTAGTCTCTACCAGGCTCCACAGGTCGCGGGAAAAATAGTACAAATTGGAGAAATATAGATACATAACATGCCAGGTGAGTTAGCTGACCGAGAAGTATGGTTAGCGACCCAGCTAACTCGTCTGACATGTTACCTGTCTACGTTTGTCCAATTTCTATTTTTTTTTACAATGACCTGTGGGGCCTGGTGGAGGCAAATACTCCCATGCACACCTCATACGGACTTAGATATATACGCAGGTGTGACACCACCTTTACGCCGAAGGGCTGTTATACCGCCTATATAATTTAGATACAGATATAAATTTAGAAGCTGGTGTGTTACGCCGAAGGGAGGTTATACCGACAATATAGAAGACGCGCATTTTTATTTCAACCTGTCCCGTCTATGATCAAGAAAGAAAAGAGCTCTTTAAAGAGGACAAACTAAATTCTATCCCAATATCTCCACGTTTACAGACAGAAAGAAAACTACTCTCTTTTTAACACCACAAAACCCGACACAATACAGAAAAAGGTGGGATCCTTCGTCTTTCATTGTCTCAGAAAAATAAGTCAGAAAAATAAGTAACATTTAAGTCTTAGACTTAAGACTAAAGTAGTCGTTTAACCCTGTATCTTTACGGGTTTGGTGCATTTCTCACTTCAATTTGGCATACCGCAACAAATCGCATCGATTGGGAAAGTAAATCTGCAGCAACAGGACAGAAAATAGATCAAGTTCTACTGATCTCATTAACTAGCCACCTTGTCGGGGGGGGGGGGGGCAAGCATTGCTGTTTACCATTATTTGCCATTTATTGCATGTAATCCTCGGGCAAGAACTGGCAATAAACTTTAGTTTATTTTTTTTCAATTTGATTTCTTCAGATCAAACTATCTTATAACCTGTTGCACAATACGAGAATCAACTCAGTACTCCGCCCCCACCGTATAATTACATCACCTTACGAGACTTTTAAGCATGTCTACAAAACGTTTCTTAGTAATAATATATAACAGTTATTAACAAATGATTCCGTCTGCGTCAGCTTTAACATTTCTCGTGTTGCCTCGTCCACCTAAGATTGACAGTTGCGACACGTTAAGACGTTAGTGCCTCCTGTCTTCTCCCCACCCGCCGCAGGTCCTACTACAGACCTTTACGGAGAGAAAAGGACAAACCCATTTCGCACCACCACGGGTACGGCAGGACAGATGAGTCCGATAATTACCGTGAAACTTGAAACCTTGCCGCCATGATGGGGGATTAACTCCGCTGCCCTCCCGTGCGCAGGACTCTGGCCTTCCGACCGCGTCGATGGAGGAGATTTGCGTTGATTGACGGTAAAAGGATGCGCTTATCCCACGCGATTCTAGGAACTGTTTCTCTTCTGTTGCTTGCCTACTGGGACAAAACATTACGTCAATAGAAAAGCAACATTAATGAGCAAACGAAGCATATTTCACTCCAATTTGCTCCCTATAAAAACATTACACTTTTCCTAAATCGAATAAAAAGAAGTCATTCTCTGTAAGAATTAACTCTTCCAGCGGCACCTCTGGTTAAGTTGTATCAGTTCAACTTTCCAACACAAAAAAAATGGACTATAACATAATTAGCTCAACTCTCAAAATTGGATTACCCCCCTTACCCTTTGAGAATGAACTCTTCCAATTACGATACGATAAGATGGAGTGAAATATAAATGTAGTGAAGTCAAAGATATAAAAGGCCGGACACCAGTCGGTAGAGACCCAACGCTTCTTCACAGACTGAGAAATACAATGGCGTCAGTTCGAGTCTTCCTTCTCATGACTGCATGTGCGATGTTCAGCCAGGAACAGATCTGCAGGGCCATGGTTGTGACTGGGGTAAGTCAGATGCACATCTATCTACAAGCGTTCTTTAAAACTATCCTGAAAAGATGCCCCTACTGTGCTTGGTGATAACAAATTCCACTCTATGATAGTTCTGGGAAAATACGAATTTGTGAACACATCAATCCTAGGTTGGTAACTGGTACTTGAAGTCATGGCTGTTTCTTGTTCTTCTTGAGCTGGTATTAGATACTTATCAGTTGGTACGCCCACCAGTTTATTGGTCATGCAAAGTCTGGACATTTTCCTTCTGTCATCAAGTGATGTCCACTGCAGATCTGTTTTCATTTTGGTAACACTAGAATCCCTGCTATAGTTGTTTGTATAGAATCGGGCAGCTTGGTTCTGTACCCTTTCAAGTTTATCTTTGTCTTTCATGATTCTGTTAAGTTAGTAACTTTGTCTCTAACGTTTACTGGTCCCGATGCCGATAATTTTACATGTTTTTTGAAGTCACAGCTGGCAGCACTGGTGCATCAAATAAAAATACGCTATAATTTATAAATTATTGTTACCCCTGTCACTTTTGGGGAAAATCGATCAGACGAAGATTCTGCGGCAATCACCCGAGCCTCGCTTATAATAATAGATTTATTGTACAAGGTACAAATTATGGCTTTTATGTGACAGGGACGGTTTTCAGGTGAAAAATACGCGCAACCCTCTGTCGATCTTAAATATGGCCGATCTTCCATCGATACGCCCGAAGATCGTTGGTAATGTGACAGGGGTATAAGAAGTGCGGCGACCCAAGTTACTCCACAGCACTGCTCCACACCAGATTCCTGAACTAACGCAACTGTTTAGCGTGGCGAGTTGCTTTGAGCAGTTCTTTGCGGTTCAGGCAGCTGTTGAAGCAACAGATGAACCAACTGCCAATGGCTATGCCCATGAAGTTCATTTTGGCCATTTTTCTTTAAAGGTATTACATGGAAATGTCCCCTATTGTTAGATAGACCATCTCAACAGTCTTTAAAACAAGCAAACTCTTAAAAGCAAAAAAAGGGTTGACCGGTTACGTTCCTCTTTTAACATCGTAGTCATCAGCAAAATTGTTTCTGACAATGCGGTTTAGAGGTTGCAAATACGAGTTTGCTGCGATTCTTTGAAATTTGATGTATGGGAGTGGTCACGTACGAGTGTGTGGGGTATTCAAGTCTAGATGAGTTACGTGTTTACATTTTTGGGTTTAGGTGAAGCTTACGACCGAAAAAGTGTTTTTGGTTCCATAACCCAGGTGTGTGCAGGTGATACGGAGTGTCTAGAGTCCCGTGGAGATGGTTTCTGCTGCGTCCCGTTCAACTCAAAGCCGTTCTAACGTTACATGCCCCGTTCTAACGTTACCTGCCCCGTTCTAACGCTACCTGTCCCGTTCTAACGTTACCTGTCCCGTTCTAACGTTACATGCCCCGTTCTAACGTTACCTGTCCCGTTCTAACGCTACCTGTCCCGTTCTAACGTTACCTGTCCCGTTCCCACAGGTGTGTGCAGGTGATACGGAGTGTCTAGAGTCCCGTGGAGACGGTTTCTGCTGCGTCCCGTTCAACTCAAAGCCGTTCTTACATTACATGCCCCGTTCTTACATTACATGCCCCGTTCTAACGTTACCTGTCCCGTTCTAACCCTACCTGTCCCGTTCTAACGTTACCTGTCCCGTTCTAACGTTACATGCCCCGTTCTAACGCTACCTGTCCCGTTCTAACGTTACCTGTCCCGTTCTAACAGGTGTGTGCAGGTGATACGGAGTGCCTGGAGTCCCGTGGAGATGGTTTCTGCTGCGTCCCGTTCAACTCAAAGCCGTTCTAACGTTACCTGTCCCGTTCTAACGTTACCTGTCCCGTTCTAACGTTACCTGTCCCGTTCCCTCAGGTGTGTGCAGGTGATACGGAGTGCCTGGAGTCCCGTGGAGACGGTTTCTGCTGCGCCCCCTTCAACCCGTACTCCGCCATGAGAGTTTAACGTTGCCTGTCCCGTTCTAACGTTGCCTGTCCCGTTCTAACGTTACCTGTCCCGTCCCTCAGGTGTGTGCAGGTGATACGGAGTGTCTGGAGTCCCGTGGAGACGGTTTCTGCTGCGCCCCCTTCATCCCGAACTCCGCTATGAGAGTGTGCAAGCCGTTCTAACGTTACGTGTCCCGTTCTAACGTTACCTGTCCCGTTCTAACGTTACCTGTCCCGTCCCTCAGGTGTGTGCAGGTGATACGGAGTGTCTGGAGTCCCGTGGAGACGGTTTCTGCTGCGCCCCCTTCAACACGAACTCCTCCATGAGAGTTTAACGTTACCTGTCCCGTTCTAACGTTACCTGTCCCGTTCTAACGTTACCTGTCCCGTTCTAACGTTACCTGTCCCGTTCTAACGTTACCTGTCCCGTTCTAACGTTACCTGTTCCATCCCTCAGGTGTGTGCAGGTGATACGGAGTGTCTAGAGTCCCGTGGAGATGGTTTCTGCTGCTTCCTTTTTAACTCAAAGCCGTTCTAACGTTACATGCCCCGTTCTAACGTTACCTGTCCCATTCTAACGTTACCTGTCCCGTTCTAACGTTGCCTGTCCCGTTCTAACGCTACCTGTCCCGTCCCACAGGTGTGTGCAGGTGATACGGAGTGTCTAGAGTCCCGTGGAGATGGTTTCTGATGCGTCCCGTTCAACTCAAAGCCGTTCTTACATTACATGCCCCGTTCTAACGTTACCTGTCCCGTTCTAACGCTACATGTCCCGTCCTAACGTTACCTGTCCCGTCCCACAGGTGTGTGCAGGTGATACGGAGTGTCTGGAGTCCCGTGGAGACGGTTTCTGCTGCGCCCCCTTCAACCCGAACTCGGCTATGAGAGTGTGCAAGCCGCCGGGCCAGGAAGGCGAGCTGTGTCACGTGGCGTCCAACATCGTGCCCTACCCGTGGGAAGGGGCGCGCAAGTTTTGGCGGTGCGCATGCGCGGGCGAGATGGTCTGCGTGCCCAACCACCCCGGGGCGAAACTTGGCACATGCGCATAGCCACCCTCGTGACGTAAGATCCGGACAGAACGACCCTGACGACTAACCGCCAGGTGAACCACTCAACAGGTGACATCAAGGCGTGTTAAGAGTAATACCAAAGAACTGAAGGACTCCAAAGTTGCAGATGATCATAGATTTGATATAATCTGCAGAAGCTGCTGTCAGGAAAAGTATTTCAATGATAAACAATCAGCAAACGACATGCAGAAATATGTATATAGATATTGAAAATTCTATATATATTCATGGAGCTACGTTTAAAGTGTCTGTTTCTATTTTTTCTGGGTGAAAGGTTTTAAGGCTGTTGTCTTCACGAAGCCTGCTTCAGATATACAGAATGAATGAAAGGTTCGTTGTCAACATATGACAAGGCGACCGTGATATGGCAGGCTTAAGGATAAAGTTTAGCCCGGTTTGCAGTGAAATACAAGATGTTAATAAAACTCAATGACTATCAGCACACGATTTTGTCTTAATGTGTTCCAGGACTACATAGTCAGCAATTTTGGTGATATTTACATAATGATTATGGTGAACGTCAGACGATCAGCTGAGTAAAAGGCACACAATACCGCGAGTGAGCGCCCTCTGTCGGATTCATTGATTAGAGCAACACTTCCTTGCAAAGCCAAACGTATGAGAAGTTTATTTAAAATTCGCTGCACATGTGATTCTCTGTAAGTACACGGAAGCCCCCAGTGTCAAACAGATCCGTTGGCTTTCAGTACGTAAGATGGAATTCTGAGTAGTCTAGTGAACATGGGCTGAATCCACGTAGAACTACAGAAAGAAAAGCCCCAAACAAGACTTCATTCACGAAGCATCAGACGGAATAAGGGAAAGGCTCCGCTGAATAACAAAATAACTTTTCTGGCATTCAACATAAGGTCGTCCGGCTGAAAGTGTCCTATTCCCAGCTTTGTTTCCGTCGGTTCTGGCTGACTGAGTGAGTAAATCCTACAGTATTATCCGCAAATCACGACAACGTCTCACAGTTGACATGTAATTACCAACACGTGCACGCACACACTAATGTACAAACACAGATGTACGGCTGAACAACTCCACTCTTCGTCACTGAGCGAGCAAACCACTGCTTCTGTGACGTTGTGCTTTTAGAACAGGTGACTCGCTGAGCAGTGGATGATAAGTGGAAGAAAGTCTATGATGCCCCCCGCCTCTGGTGAAATTTTGGGTTAGTCCATTTTTTTT
The DNA here is from genome assembly GCF_000003815.2 of Branchiostoma floridae. Lineage (NCBI taxonomy): Eukaryota > Metazoa > Chordata > Leptocardii > Amphioxiformes > Branchiostomatidae > Branchiostoma > Branchiostoma floridae. The sequence goes on along the minus strand of NC_049991.1, from coordinate 21,249,582 downwards.
TCGTTGGGGATCACAGTTCAATATCTAGAATCGTTTCTACCGAATGCAGAAGAACTTTACGAGTGAAAGTTTATGTATTTATCCCCTCTATTCAAGCATGATTTGTGAGATCTATATTTTGACAAAAAGGAAATACAAGTGTCATCAAGTCTCTTACTCCCTCCATTACAGAAGATAAACAAAAGCAATCTACGACAAAGAGAATATTTGGTGTCAGAAGACAAGAAGTATTAACGAAACATGCAAAACATTACTTGTTGACTTTAATCTTTTAAACCCGCATGCTTTCAATGTTATCAGTGGTGTTATCTAACATAAAATCTGGACACGAATGACACGAGTCACTGTTCAATATCCAGATATCCTTTATTCCAGAGTTTAAGAAACCGACATTTTTGACGAACGACGAACGTCTGCAGACAGAGAGTCTCCCGTTCTGCCCCCAGCTTCGGTAGGGGTGAGTCCGCGCCAGCGCGGTAGTGCAGCTGGACTTGTGCACCACAGACTGAAGCCTGAATACATCTCAACTCTATTGTTGTAACGCCAGCCCCAAATCTAGGATTCCACATTGCCGTGTACATACAAAACTGTAGGCGAACATCTTTGCCAGTCGCCCTACTTTTGAATTGTGCCGACTTAAATTATAGTCTCAATCTTTAATGAACTATTTGCACCATGCTTTCATTCATTGTAAACAGCACATCATTGAACCGTCTGAGTTTTTACAGAAACGAAGAAACCATTCCCACATCGCTCTTCAATCACGTGACCCGCGGTACTGTCATGGCCGCCATGACGTCACACACAGGCTCCAACCATAGACCCGGGGGTTGCCGGGATACATGCCATATCTGGGGAGGGGGGAACAAACGAGCATGTGTTGGAACTTGCGTTCGTGTTAGTGTAAAACTACACGTCCGGACAGCGATCGCAGAGAGACCGTTTAGGGACTAAATTGCAACTGAGTGAATCTTGATTAATGACGTAATTGGAATATGATACAAAAACAAAATCAGCAACAAACACATGCACAATCATACACACACACACACACACACACACATATACACACAAATGATGTTTTCCTTGATCAGAGTTAAACTGTAACTTCAGAGTACAAAGGACCCGTCCTTCCGTCTTGGGATGGAACTTTGTTTGTTGGAGCGGAACTAATGTTTACTCAATCCGTCCCCAAAAAATCATTATGACATGAAATCGGTGAAAATGTATATTTGCAATAGCACCGTGGTAATAGCTAATTTGGTAGCTTAAAATGATATTTTTTCTGCTGGAAGCAACGCATACAGTTTGATCCTGATCCAGATTGACTTACACATTTCATTATGTATCTTTGAAATTCTTTGAGAGACCTCTGAATGAAAGGGGTTTCTAACATGACTGTGAAGAATCGTTGAAGAGGTCATCAGTAACGTATGCATACAGTTACAACAATTTTCTTAAATCAATGACTGTTTTGTAAAGGTACGTTCGTACAGTACATACCTCCAAAATTCTCGAAGTCTACCAGCACATCTTCTTCACGAGGTATGTACCGTACCGACTGTGAAGAAGCTGTTTTAAGATGTTCATGTATGTTCATGTAATATGCAATCTAAAGACAGGAGTAAGACCGTCACCCACCTTCTCCACACGGGCATCTCCAGAACCGTCTGCGCCCTGAGAACGGGAACGGCAGCTGGCTGGCAGCCACGTGACACAGGTCTCCCTCGTTCCCCAGCTCCTTGCAGACATTAGTGGAGGCGCTAGGGTTCCACCTGGCGCAGCAGCCGCCATGGCCCGACGTCTGACAGTCGCTGTCAGACTCACACGCCTGGAGAATGGGCAAAAAAAAAACAAAAAAACAGGAACAAACTTTGACTTTTTTGACGATGAGTTTGGTTTGGTTTGATTTGGTTATACAGATCTCCATTAGTGACTGATATGTTAATATTCTTCCCGGTGTCCGGGTGATTTGTAGAGAATCACCAATTCTAGACGGAAGGATTTTGCACCATCGCACACCACACCATCGCACGTGTGTGGAGGTTCTTTAACGTGCCTTGCGTATGGCTCTCCCCAGGCACGGGACCTCCATTTTACGTCCTAGCTATCCGAGGGACGGCCCTAGCCGAAGCTAAGCCTCATCTTAACCTGAGTAAAGTGAGGAACGTCGTGTAAAGACGGTAGCACGGCAGCCGGATTCGAACCCGAGACCTTTAGGTACCTAGCCGAACACACTGCCACTGCGCTACGCGGTCCCAAAGATAACAGGAACAAACTTTGACTTTATTGACGATGAGACAAGTCATTACATGAGTCTGCCCAGGCAGCTTTGGGCTGGTAGCGACAGACCCTACAAAAATGCAGACGAACATATGGATAACTCATCACGAGAAACATTACAATATGATACATGTACAGTATAAAATAGTCAATGATTATAAAATTTATCATGCATCTACAGATATCGGAGAAATTGATCTATAGCATACCTTAAACATGATGAGAGTAACTTTATAGCTCTAGAATCTGCTTTTGACAACTGGTGTAACAGAACACTTTTTTTTTGTAAAATACGCAAAGACAGATATCTGTCAATATCTGACTGAGTTTTGCTTTTGAGGTAGACCGATTAACCAGGCAAACGATGTGTTCAGAACCTGACATTCATCCCTAGTCAAGATTGTGTAACAGGTTAAGTACTAGTAAAGCAAAACAGAATACACGCCTAATAAGTGACCATATATGGCCTACCTCGGTCAATATTGACCATGGTAAAATCTTATTGATATCAGGCCTAGAACGTCAGCTGTGGATAAACACTCGAGAATGGCAGTCTCTGCCACATACGGCACATCTGTAAGCTGACTCAGGTCTATTGCAGAGTTATTTTTGCAGGATCCGCTTTTCCTCTGAGCACCATCTCAACACTATACCTACTCACCCCCGTCACAACAAACTGACCAGCTGTACTCTCAGCCAACAGGAAGGCGAGCAGAAGTGCAGGGGCCATCATCGTTCTCGGCTACGGGAGAAACTGTGAGTCCGTCCGAGTGGCACCCTCTGGTCGTGGCGGTACTATTAACGTTGGTTGGCTAAGATCTTCTTCTCTGAACCGCGGGGTTTCTGCCGCGTGTCTTCTTTTTCCTTGTGAATGAGGGGGTGTCAAGTCACAGCAGGAAACTCGCGATGGTGGGATGACGCAGTCTTCAGGAGAAGCTTACCTTTGACACTGCAGACTCTCTTCACTTCGTGTCCAGCTTGTTGGAAGAATCGGCTAAACCTGCCATAGCTTAGCAGGTCATCGGAATCCGACTTACCAGTGAAGCCTGGCACGCCTCAACAGGTTTTACTGAGGGAAAGATTAGGCCGGCACGACCTCTGTGACGAAGAACGTGTTACTCATGCTGGTCGGATTGGCAGATTCTTGGTTCTCGACATCAATATTTTCCGAGCTCTGAGCAGCAGTGACATCTTCCTGATGATTTCTATATCTTTGCTCTTTTATTAGTTCTGTAGATTCCTCAGTATTTCGTCTTCAATTAGTAAACAGTAAACAAATAAAATAAAGAAAGGACCTAGCATGTACCTCTGAATTGCCAACCCCTAAATACAGAAACTACATTTAAAACAAAAACAAAACAAAGACCATACCAGAAGATGAATCAATACGCACAGCAAGGTCAAAAACGGCTTCAGATATAAAATCAAAGAAAGAAAGAACAATGATCAAAAAGGGGAAGTAGAGAATTCAAACAGGCTTGTGTGCATTGTCCGTGTAGAGACAGGTGCCATTGGCTGTGAAGTGCGGGAGCTACCAGCCTGTTTCATTGGTTACCACATCACGTGAACTGTGCGTGATTTTGGGTGCCACATCACGTGGACTCTGCGTGATCCTCGATGCTCATGGATGACATCTTCCGGCTTTCACAGATACGACCCGAAGAAGAGATGTTGACATCTTTCGTCTTAAAGTTCAGTCCCGATTAACCTTAAAAGACCTGATGTCGATGGATTAAAACCTCCGCATCCCAAGGGTCAAGCCTCAATCCTGTACCTCTTCTGTGTATCTGAGTCCATTCAGGTTCTGTCCAGGTTATCCATGGATTAAAGAAATCCTCTGCCGACTTCCTGTTTCAGGTCATACTTGCGACGTCAAAGGAAATGCCACTGAGCAGCCGGATCAAACAGGGTTGCTGTTCGTTACAGATACAGTCCCACCTCTGTCAGTAGTTTGATGGGCAAAATACTCATTTCGGGCACTTACAAAATATCTAAGTTTTGACAAACGTCAGAGAGATTATCATGCAAGCCCTAAAACCAGTCAAGTTTTATTCATTCCGGTGTGACAGCGTTCTCGCCCCCCCCCCGTGATCTCGCCCCCCCGGGAGCGAAATCACTAGCGATCTCGCCCCCCCGGGGCGAAATCACTAGCGATCTCGCCCTCCCCGGTTAGTGATCTCGCCCCCCTACCTCGCCCCCCTTTAGCGATTTCGCCCCCCCCCCCCAAAAAAACGGGTTTACATGATATTTTAGAAGTTGATTGGTATAAATCACACAATGCAGTTTCAGAATGATATAAGTACACGAGTTTGATACATAACTCCATCCATAGTATTAATATTAACGTAAGTACATGGCAATAAGATAGTTGAACTTGTTTCAGACAAGGAGGGTTGGGTCCCTTGTATTCCCTTTATTGCATGTACCTGAGTCTCGACATGAGATATATTTCATTGTATTCACCTGTCCTCAAGCAACCTATATATCTCCAATATGAAGCCTCTATTATGAATTGACCACAAAAGAACTATGTCATGTCTTTATTGATTATGCAAATAAGGTATTCATTAGAATAATGCACATTTTGGTGCATGCACCTGGCCAAGGGGTATCTTCACCTTCAATATGACTGTTTTTCTAGTATTTAGAAACTAGTACGTTATATGCACCTACCCTATGGATATCTTCACCTCCAATATGACTGTTTTTCTAGTATTTAGGAACTGGTAAATAAGTCAAGTCAGGAACTGGTGTTTTACCCGTGTTTCTTAAGACTGGTACTTTACCAGTTTTTTGTAGCATTTAGCAACAGGTATATGAACTTGTGCGTAGATAGTGTTTATAATGAGAAACTATTATTCAATTGTGTTTTTCTTAGTGCTTTGGAAATGTTTTCTTCACAAGAAAGAAAATACTGTGACAAATTGAAAACATATAGCTGACGTATTCCGTGCCATAGACGGTGTTGATTTATACGTTAACAATAGCATTGTTTTCTATGCCACCTCTGCCATGTCAGCTGCAAAAAAAATGTCCTTTCAATGTAGTGTTTGCACCGAACAAGGTATGACATCTTACGGTAATAAGGTGCCATATAGGTACCAGGTAACACACCAACTATGTTACTCCCATGTGCAGTATAGTACCAGGTAGCGCACCTAATATGTAGTAACCAGCTGCTCTTAAGACCCCTCCGAGGAATACTAGTAATGTTCTGGGGGGGGGGGGGGGCGAAAACGCTAAAGGGGGGCGAAAACGCTGGGGGGGCGAGATCGCTGTCACACCGGTTTGCTACATCATCTATTTGTCCTGATTTCTACAAGAGAACTTCACATCAGCTGTCTGATATTTCCTCACATCTGAAGTGAAAAACCAAGCATGCAGATTTGTATAAACTCTGTATGATAATCAATCACGGAATCAACCAGACAGTGCAGCAGAGTATAACATCTTGAATTCTTGAAGTTCTTAACATGGTTTAATATCATATCGAATTTAGCCAAATCGTTGCAGTGAAAAGCAATGGTACGCCGAATAGCAGTAACTTAAACAATTAGATAAGGCTACTCCTCTGCAATTTTTCGCAATCTTTAACACAACCTAGCCTGAGTACCATCCTATTTCTACCGGGGCTCCTTACACTCACTTCCATAAAAAAATAGGGGTAGCGAGTGTAAGGAGCCCCGGTAGAATACGGATGGTACTCAGGCTAAACACAACCAGGTACACTCTTTCAATCTCCAACAGACATTCCAGACCACGAAGCGCGCTGGTTCGAACGGGAAGGTAGATAGGCAATAAGCTTAAGACAATACACCAGAATGTACAATCCCACCTTCAATGATAACAAGAAAGTAAGTCTACGTATAGAAATTTCACAAACTTAGCTACTGTACCCAAACAAAGGGAGCTAAGTGACTCATTTTCATCAACCTTGTCTTGACTTGCTTTGTCTTCTTTCCTGTCGGACTTCCTAAGATTTGTCCTCACCTCTTGTTGCATACCAATCATAGTTTGATCTGCTCACGTCACATTTTGTTTTTGTAAAACCATATCCAGTTGCATGAGTAACTGCTACTTGGCATATCTCATTATTTGGATGTCTTAACTTTATCGAGTAGAAAGCAATGACATTTAAACCCAATCGTTTGCAATAAATGACAAATACAAAGTATACAACCATTACAATTTAAAACATGAGTGCACTCACTCCAGTCAGCACCACGGTAGCTTGGCAGCACCTGTAGTAGACGTGAAGGCACACAAAGATGGACAGAAGACACAGGGGAGGCCTCATGGTGCTCAAGACGTCTTCCCGAGGGGGGCCGCAACGTCTCAAGGAGTCGTATCTCGGCTTCTTATATCCCACATATTCCCCCAATTGCGTCACGTAAGGGTCAGTCGGGGCATAAAATCCGGTGTGTCGTCATCAAAGTCTCCTGATACTTTGTCAATGTTGAGGTGTGTTTAATCGCTTCATTACACACTTGTGAACAGAGCTTCTATAATCGGATGTACCTAAGATGTAACTGGAGTGCGTTTTTGTCATCTGGCATCCATTTATACATGTTTTCCTGTCTTCCACCTGTCTTGAAAAGACAACGCTACATGTAAGCTTCACCTTTAATGGTGCTTGCCAGTCATGTTGAATCGTGTCGATTACGTCATCGCCATGCGTAGGTTTGTCTTGATCTCTTGAACTTAAGACGAGAAGAATTTCTTCTTGTGAATGAAGTTTTGAGGATATGTGCATACGCAGACCACTACCATCTTGTCCTGTCTGTCAAACAAACTCAACAAAAAAGGATTGTTCAGGAAGTTCACATGGAGAGGGATAGACAGATAGATACTATTAGATATAGATAGATAGATAGATAGATGAATAGATATAATGGAGGTAGAGAGCGAGCGAGAAAAAGAGAGATAGGGCGAGAGAGAGAGAGAGAGAGAAATAGAGGAGGAAAGAGAAAGAGAGAGAGAGACAGAGAGAGAGACAGAGAGACAGAGAGAGGGGAGAGACAGAGAGGGAAAGAGGCGTTATGCATGTTTGTATTTATTGCTCAACTATGCCGGCCCGTGATGATGATGATGATGCCAACCTGATGCTGTAGGAAGCGTGAAAAGAACTGTAATCTCCATACTTGCAAATGATTGATTGTCAGTCAGAAAAATAATCTAAAAGTTTAAATGTTTCTCGCTATCATTTTCTTTGTACCATGTAAATAAAATTATGTATATATAGGACTTTAAACTCTCTTCTGTATCTCTCTTCTCTTATACCAGTATACGTTGTCTGACCCTCGTCCCTCATGACCTCAATGAAAAGCGGCCTGCTGGCCGATTTGAGCTTTCATGAACAACAAAAAAGGTCCACACAAAAAACAAAAGCAAAGATGATGTGACCATAACTAACATTGTAAGAAATTGAAATAACGCATAAATTTCTAACAAGAAACACGATTTAGGTCGCAGCGAGGTTGCAGCCCGATCGCAGTCTTCAGCGATTCCCGCACAGGTGCGGCATTTCTCAGAAACCGGCACCACAGCCCCACATGACGTCACCTGCCCGGTAAAACCCTGACCTATCGCCGTGTACGAGTCAAAGTGTCAGCAAGCTCTGCTCAACTCTCGCCTGTAAGCTGTCCTTAAGGAGCCGGACCTCCACTTCAAGCTTAAAGTCAACTCCTTAAGTACCCTTAATGCTGAACCTTAAGATAACCTCTCGGCGAAGAGATCCCGAAAGGAAACATGTGATTTCGCATGTTTAACTCGGCAAGGCCATTTGTTTATTTGATTGTATGGAAGGCATCGTCAGGGGAGCTTCAAAAGTGATGCTAGCGTGTGAGAAATAAGTTCAGCAAACAATAATTATCTGCCGAAAATTATCTTGGAAACGTCTACGGAAGAATCAGAAGAAGGTTGTGAATTCAAAGAAGGTTGTGAAATGAAGAAGACTTCGTTCGATTGATCTACCAACCAGATGAAAATATTTACGGAAAAAATATCTTCATCATGAAACCTTGGCGGTCAGTAAAGTTGAGCAAATGATTAAACATATGGTCACATATTACCGTTTGCCAAACACCACAAGGTGTTAGTAGGGTGTCACAATCACTAGAAATTATTACATTCTGGACCCCTACCGACTCCCTTTGTAAATCCGTGAAACTTCCAGTACACGTAACTTTTGACGTCAGGACAAGTTTGAGCCTCCTAACATTTAGTTTTGGAACTGCAGTGGTGTTTTGTCAAATCGTTGCAAAGAGGGGATGTTAAGGGAATGACGGATTCGCATCGTTTTAGGCATCCGGGTAGCCTAAGCAAAGTTGTACAAAATGCATATTACGCACGTCGAACTTAATTTGGATAATTATTGAAAAACTCCATTGTTTTCCATGACAGGCCTTCAACTAATGTAACACAAGTAATTTATGACAGGTGGAACATAAACAGATATCAAATATGCAAATGGGGAACGGTTTTGCATGATTAATACAAAAAATGACAAAACCTCTCAATGATGAATGATAGCAACTTCAAACTTGTGACACGTGTAAGTTAGTTGAAAATAAACGTCACCAGGCATGAATTATGCAAATTTGTAAATCATTTGCATAAATATATCTCTTTGATGGCTAAGGAGACTGAAGTATCAACTCTGAACTACAACTGCAAATTGATTTTATTTATGTGATTCTTAATTATCTATTGATATGAATTCATGTATTTGAGTTGACATGACATGACTGGCTTTCTTGGAAACCGCGTGTGGGTACCAGCGGGTCCTGTTCAGATGGACACTTGATGAACTCAGTGTGGAACATCTCCTTATCTGTCCTGAGTAAGGAGATCTATAAAGGTTAGTCAGCAGTAAGGAATTAGCTCCTAATGCCTTAAAGAGCAAAGGTCCGCCGTCAGACAGTCACTCGGTGCTCAAGGACGCACGCTCGCAGCCACACGTCGACGATAAAGTGTTGGAAGCGTTACGCCAAAATGTAGTTACTCAAGCAACTGGATATGGTTTTGGAAACGGTCAGACGTTTCAACTACTATCCATTAGTTTCCGTCAGTGACACTGAAGAGATCTTGTTGGAGGGGGTTTATATATCCCAGCTGTGAATTGATATGTAAAAGAGATCTAGTTCAAGAACAGGTTTATCCTAAATATGAATCAATATGAAAAAATTGGTAGAGGGAAACAGTTGTTCTAACTGGTCTTACCTTTGTAGCTTTTGGACCTTTAAAAAATTGTACAGTTGCTTGAGTGACTACTTTTTGGCGTATCGTATTACCTGGATGCCTAACCTGCATCGACGTACGTTGAAAGCGTTGTTAAAAAGTGTGTCCGACCTGCACGGCAGGAAAGTCCCGTACGGAGGCCTGTAATCCCGCGGGATTCACACGCAGGAGATGTGAGAAGCAGTCCGGCACGACCGACAACAGGTCAAATCATCGACCAGACGGTGTAAAGTGGAATAAAGACCTGACCTAAGATCTCCAGTTCTCCTGTGATTAAAAAGGGATGGGATTTTGGGGCCAAAGACGGATAAACCGCCAATTCCTTAAACAATTGTTACAGTTAAGAATCAGACAGGTACAACAACAGGTTCAATCCCCGACCAGAGGGTAAAAAGGTGGTGTAAAGAGCTGTCTTAAGCTCTCCAGTTCTCATGTAATTAAAAAGGGATGTGATTGGATGACCAAGGTTATTTCTAAAGTTAGGAATCAGGCAGGTACGGCCGAGTATCGTGTAATTACTGATGTGAGCCGATTCGTAACGAGACGCAGTGAGCTGCTGACCTTATGTAACACTACACAGGGCCCTTCCAAGTAGCGTAAGAAATGGCCACAGGAAAACAGCATATCCCATGCAATGCCAGCCTCTCATTCAAACACACACTGAGACAATAAAGACCATACCAACTCATGAAAATGCAAGAAGCATCCAAACTAGGGGCACAGCTAAGTAGAACGGTAACCAAGACAGAAAAGCACTGAGAGATCAGCCAGTCGATTTCTCAGATACGCATGCCGTTGGCCTTAAATTGATCTCGAAGTGATTCCGGTAGGAAGCATATAATACTATGGGCTTCACACAGCGTACAGTTAGGAACCAGAGATCAGGTATTTAATACCCCAAGCCGGTTCGTGACGAGACGCTGACTGCTGACTACCTTATACAACACTGCAACGTGTTTCTTAATGTCACAAATGTGACTGCTTCTATTCGTTAGATTATTACTTTACTATAATTAAAGAGGTAACGTTCTGGTCAATGAAATAACACTCAAATATGCAACTGTTGCAATTTAATATGTACGGAAAACACTAGTCCGATAACGTGCTCCCCCTACCTGATGTATCTTTAACTGCAGCGGAACGCTCTCAAGAACCGTAGGTTACATACTCTGGGACGTAATTATGGCTTATGTCGGTTGTGTTGTTTCCTGTGGTGTGTGACATTGTGTTTATATCTCATACAGAACACATAACATTGACTTACAAAAAAACTAACTTAAAAGCCATCGTACCTATCCCTGCCAAATGTAAAACACACGTTTTAAAGAACGACACCAAATGAAAACAACCACACACCTTCACATTGTATACATCATGATAAGCACACAATTTTACAAGTTGTCCGAACAATCGCAACAGTGACAGCTGTATAAACTGCTGACAACACGACGTGCACTAAACGATGAAAGGAAATCACGCAACATCTGCTTGGCAATATCCAATTACCGTAAGGCCTAACGCGCGGAGACCTGGACCAATATACCGAAGCTGCATATCCGAACATATTCGTTTTGTCCAGTCACCAAGGCCCCTGCTCTATCTCTATCTCTATGGTCCGTGTTAAACACCCTACCGTTGCGCCACACCGACGCCTACGCCACATTCTCAGAACAGGGATGTCGTAAGTCCTGGGTAACAACCTTTCCTCTGCCTGGCCCCGCTCCTGTTGTACCTTACCATAACACATCGCCAAGCTTCGTGCTGCATGTTTTAGTCGTTCCCAGATTGTTTATGACATCCTGGTTTTTAGCCGTCTTTAGCCCTCAAAGCAAATATCCTTGTATTGTACGTGCACAAAAGATCTTAAGACAGCTGCTATCCCACTTTGCACACTTCGGTCACGCTCGGGATCCTCTGGACTATCCTATAAAACATCAGACCTTCGGGCTAAGGAGAACCAATAGTCGTGATCCATCGGAAACTTACGACAATCACGCCCTGAGAGCCTTAAAGAACCGCGCTTTGAGTGTAGGAACCACAAGCTGTTTCCAAGAAAGATGAATCCAAGCCATGTTGATAAATAAATAAATGTTGGACTTGGTCAACTAGTGTAAAAATACCGTATAGTTAAGTAATTGTAATTGCAACACATTCCACATGCATCTGCCCTGTTACGTCGTTTTTCCATCAGAGGGAGCCACCGCTATCCGACTCGTATGTCAATCCACGTATAACATGTACATGATTCTGTTGGCTTTTGTGTGTTTTGTTGTATTTTAGATCATGTTCTACATCTTTCTACATCATCTTCCAATCATGAAAACAAGGCCCGTAGTCATCAGCCTTTCGTCGCTCTTCGGTTGCCTAGCGATAGTCACGTGGTACACAGGGGGTCTACGTAGTGCGAGCGCGTGGGCGACGGTGGGAGGGTTCATTGGACATAATCATATGCGCCTACCGTTTCTCAGAACACTCAGATGAGGTGCGAAATCGTATTATAGTTTTCTTAGTTAACAAAGCATTTCTAACACAATGGTACTTGTAAATGAGTGATTAGTGGAGGTATTCCTGTGAACTGTTTTTTACTGCCTGCCTACATTCGCCTCCAAAACATTACCACGCAGTTTTCTCCATTTTATATCGGCTGACTTATATTAGCATGAAAGCTCATCTGTGTTGATAGAATACATATTGAAGTTTTCCAATTAATTTGTGTTGTACTACATTTGAAAAACTTCAATCGGCTGACTTGTTGCATATATGACATACTAGACCCAATATGCTGACTTATTCATACCTGTAGATATCCATATATGTCTGTTTAGTCGTGTTGTAAGTAGTTGTTATAGACCTTACGAAACTTGTGTCGTGTCAATAAAGATTTCAGTATGGATAATGCAGTATAGAAGAGACTAACTTTTATACATTTACAAGCTTCACTGAGACAATGTTATCAAGCTCATTGTTCTAATTCTATCCCATCCCTATCTTATCCCACATACCATAACTTTTGCAGTACCAAGGCGTTGTCACGCGTACACCAAGACATTACCAGAACTCCACCGTTCTCGTGACGTCAGAATTAGCCATTAAGCCAGATTATAATTTAGGCCAAGGATTTGTACAAAAGCGGCGTCCCCGCCCCTCCCTCGCCTATTAGCCGGGCGGTTATTTGTCGCCTACGGCAACTCGCTTGTTTATTACCTGTTCCGAACCCCCGTCTGAGGGTTGTCGTGATAGAAGAGGTAAGCTCAAAGTCTGGCTGGAACCTTGGCGGATGCAGGTGAAACTCTTTCAAAGGCGTTTCTAATCGCCGTCGCTGGCCCCCAAAGGCGCCAAACCGTATATAAGGGCTGCTGGCGGTGCGGAACTCTCAGTGCAGAGGAAGGAACAACTGACGGGAAAACTCCTCCGGAGCAGCTGCAGAAGACCAGAATCTACCCCGCTGGCAGAAGGACCGGGATGGACATGTTGTTGCCGAAGCTACTACTCGCCACTCTGTGCCTTGTCGCCTTGGTCCAGCACTGCCAAGCTCTTGTACTAACGGGGGTAAGGACAACTTCTTTTTTTCTCTGTCTTTCTCTGTCTCTATGTCTCTCTCTGTCACTGTCTCTCTCTGTCTCTCTGTCTCTCTGTCTCTCTGTCTCTCTGTCTCTCTGTCTCTCTGTCTCTCTGTCTCTCTGTCTCTCTCTCTCTCTCCCGGTGGTTAAAGCTTGTTTCGATCTTTGCAGCAATAAGTTACAATTTAAACGGTAAACGGTAATGAAATCCAGTTTGAATGGCAGTGAGTTCGCGGCAAGGTCGCAGTCATGTGGGGTGGGGTCTAAGCGAAAGTAATCTCGGAAAGAGATTGTTATATCCCCGGTACTTGCAGTTACCCATTATCCACTGTAAACATATAGCTGCACCTGATAACTATACGAACGTTTGCGATCCTAGTTTTGTACAAAAAGCAAAATGGTGATCGTCCCTATGATTTTTATTGGACTTGCTACTCTTGGAAGAGTTAAAAAAGTACTGTAGCCTGTTTTACGTAAACTTTGTGAAAGCAGCCTCCTTCAAAGCACGCTTGACTGGCCCGAACTAAAGCTGGCTTTTTATTTATCCATATATGTTTGTTGCTATGTTTAAACTACGTATATTGTACAGACGACTTACATATACTGCATATCCGGGTCTTTTTCTCTCTCAGAACAACACAGCACCTAAGGCAGACAGGGCAACTTGTCGTTATTTTGTCATTCACACGTCTTCGTTTGAAACACATTCAGTTTAGAAGCAAAGCGTTGTGCTGTGGTCTGCAGTAGCCACCCATGCAGGGATGACCAAAAAATCTTGATAGTTCGTATATTCGCAAGTACCTCAATTTCAATCACGTAGAAACACAAAGGGGGTAGATGCAACTGAAATGACTCAGCAACTAGTCATTTGCTTTTTCTTTCTTTCCTCTGCAAATTTGTCAAAGTGATTCTGTTTATAAGCGTATGGTGCAGAGTTTAACGGTACATAAAAGCCTTGACCCATCAGTAATTTTCGTTAACGATATAGGCATAAGATGAAAGCATTTAGCCACAAAGAACTAGGTCTTTTAGCTGCCATGATTTAATGAAATTAGCAATGCGAGCGACGATGACGATATACGCACAGAGCTTTTAGTCTGTTTTAATCCCAGTGGGCTCTTTGAAGTGTGTTTGTAAAAAGACAGGGGGCGGATGGTGGTTGTTTTTCAAGTGTAATTATCCAAATGCACTTTTCTAACGCCTACACGTCATTTGTGTCGTGTCTACTATCGCGTATTATTATTAAAGTGCATTCAACTTGTTTTCTTTCCGAACGTCCTTCAGAAGGTAGAACAAGAAGTACTTTTAATTAGCAGTAGTAGTTCACTGTGTCCTGCTGATGCAGTGGTCTGGAAACTCTGCATCAGCACTCAGTCTTTCTTCATCTCTCTCCACTGCGTCTTGTTCATCGCGAGCTTCCGTAGCTCCCGCAGTTTTCTTTCTGACCGCAGGAGTCCTTGTCCTTTATCGTTGAGTAAGCCTAGCAGTAAGCCAAGCAGGTTCTTACAGTGCCCTCCTTTAGAGCTTTGTGGGAGTACTTTATTATTGTCATATTGACAGAGCAGTATTCTCGACCTGATCAGACAGACCGACATTTCTGTCCCAATGGTAACCTGAATCCAATTCAAAACACGTGAAAATTGAATAATCCCCGCCTAGAGGATCTGTACATTAACCTATATTCAAACAATCTGATGTAGTTAAGGGGGATGGAGTCCCTAGTGCTCTTCAGAGACACGTAAGTCTTAAAGGTTTTATGCTAATTTCCTTACAGCACTTTGTTCTAATGTTATAGACGTGTGGTCTAACAAACGCCCCAATTCCTTCTGGAAGTAGGGATTAGTGAAGCATCAAGTAGATTAGCCCCCATAGCTACCTCTGTAGACAGTAGATGTGTCCAGATGGGGCTTTTCTCTTGATGGTCTGTGTTAGGATCTGTTTGGGCAGCTGTTCTGTTTTTTTTTTTAGTTTTTTTTTTACGATTTTATGTTACGAATCAATACTGCTTTCTGTCACTGCATGCCCTGACACTGTGTGCCTGTGTATATCATTGGTTTAATGGATATAAAGTAACCCTATTGCGGATTTCCGAAGGTGCTTGTTAGTGACGCCATGATGTTTGTTGCTTAGGACCTCAGCTTACCTTCTGATACTGCTGGAAATACGATTCAACGCCTACGCGTTTAGCGCCGAAAGTAGCATTCACCTCATTGATGCACTATTAAAGCGTGTCGAAGACTTTAAACCACTTCAGCTTGATATCGTCGTTTTTCCAGGAGCCGCGTGGTTTCCCCGAAGTTGAAACTGTATTAAGGTTATGTTTGTGTTCAATTGCACGGAAGGAAGTATTCTATTATATGCTCAATAAAGTCAGGAAGTATTTTATATCAAAGGTTCACCCGTTCTTCATAGGTTGTAACTCATTGCTGCGTTGCGTTATTTGTTTCTTCAATGGTTAAACACTTCCGTGATTTGGACCATTGGTTTTAGTTGTGCTGTAAGTGTGTTTAATGGCTGTACCTTGTGTTGCTGGCGTGTGACTCGAACTATGAGTGTGTAATCACCGCTGTAACAATGTATCAGCGGTTGTAATTTGTGTTGTAGGCTTGTTCCAAATGGTTGTAACATCTTGTTTTGTAGGCGTGTGACTCGGACCATGACTATACCGTTGGCCACTGCTGTGTACCTTACTCATGTAACAATGGTTGAATCTTGTGTTGCACGTTTGTTTAATGGTTGTACCTTGTGTTGCAGGCGTGTGACTCGGACTGCACGGTCGGCCACTGCTGTGTAACAATGGTTGTACCTTGTGTTGCACGTTTGTTTAATGGTTGTACCTTGTGTTGCAGGCGTGTGACTCGGACCATGACTGGACCGTCGGTCACTGCTGTGTAACAATGGTTGTACCTTGTGTTGCACGTTTGTTTAATGGTTGTACTTGTGCTGTAGGCGTGTGACTCGGACCATGACTGCACGGTCGGCCACTGCTGTGCCCGGTGGAACCCCAGTTCGAACCTGGCGGTGTGTAAGCCTGTGGGGCGGGAGGGCCAGCTCTGCCACACGGCGTCCAACAGCATGCCCTTCCCCTTCAGCGGCGTCAGGCGATTCTGGAGGTGGGTGGGCGTGAATTGTCTGTGTCTTAAGGTTACATTTCCAACCCGGGGCTCGGCCGGGCTGTTTGTGGAAACGAAACATAGAAATGCATACGTTGAAATATATACAAATAATTTCCACGACTTCTCTTTACGTCTTATGTAGTTTGCTTTATTTTTCGTTCCTGAAAGCTGCCCGGGCGGGCAATGGTCTGGAGATGTGACATAGCCTAAATCGTCTCATGTCGTAACAAACCAGCTTCGTACTAAAGATTACCATAGAGACTTCCTACTTTCTACACCATAGGGCCTTCCTACTTTTTTGTGATTGACCCTTTTACGCGCTTGAGGTGTTGCTCTCCTCAAAAACGGGACCTCCATTTAACGTCCTATCCGACGGACGTCCATAATCAAAGTTAGGTACTTATTTCCACGTGAGTAAAGTGAGGAATTTCGTCTAATGTGCCATTCCGGGCAAAAGTGCCCTTCAGTCGATATCGACTTTGTGCCCGCCAAGTTATTACTATGTTGATCTCCGTCACAGATGAACCTCTATAAGAATATAATAGAAGTTTCTAACAAAAACACCCCCTCTCCGCCAGGTGCCCGTGCCAGCAGGGTCTGACGTGTGAGGGTAGCGAGGGGAACATCGGCCACTGTCGTCAGCCTGCCACCACCCCGGGCCCCGAGGGCCGCAAGAGGGCCTGGGCACCCGAGGAGCAGGCCAGGGTGCCCGAGGGACATGCCTGGCGACCCGAGGGACCGGCCTGGCGACCCGAGGGACCGGTCTGGAAACCCGAGGCAACCGATACGTTCAGCTATGACGATTTACTGGAGTGGATGGAAGCGGAAAAGGCCTTGACGAAATAAGACAGAACCACAGTAAAAATATTGCTGGATTTATTGATTCATTGGTCGCCTGATTTATTAATTGATTGATTGATTGATTGATTGATTGGTTTATTGATTTACATGTAGAGACACATGGCGGTGTCTAACATTCACAAAGTAAAAAGTATCACCACGATGTAGGAATAGGCCCGGAAACCATTTTCAACGTTACAACGGAACTGCAATACACATACAGTATAACGGAACGCGAAATTTGGCGGAGGGTTTAAAATCAGTGCCAAAATGATACTGTCACATGTCATTCTCGTAGCTTTCGCCAAAAACATGCGTTGTCATGACAACGTACGGTAAAGCGTACGAAACTAGAATGCTGTTTCCCCGTTATCTTGTACTGTTTGATCAAGCAATCTGGTACAGCAAAAGATCACTTATCAACTCTCTGGAT
>NC_049991.1:21229628-21230882 GCF_000003815.2 Branchiostoma floridae | reverse complement strand
CTGAGCGAGCCTTAATGCGGACAGGAACATGGTTTACCTAGCAATGAACTAGAGTACGAGGGGTGATCAATAAGTTCTCGGCCTCACCAAGAAATAATAAGCTCAACTCAAATTTTATGGCACAACTTCATAGTATAGAGCCTTTTATCAATATCCTTCAAATTTCAAATCAATGCAGTCATCACTTTACAGGCATTCGTTTTTTGCAAATAAGAAGGTAACTGGCGAGAAAAAAGTGGTGTGAATTGTAATCAGACATGTGTTGGTCGAGTTCCCCATGCCGTAAATTAACAAAAGACATTGTCAAAATGTTTGATAATGATTCTCCTCCTATTTGAAGCAAAAAGAATTGGGTGTCTGACTTCCAGCAGCGCAAGTTCGATCGCACACCTCAGGTCAGGTCAACTGTCCCATTTTTTTCGTTCTCCCTTACCTAACATTACTGGGTGTCGCCTGCAAAGTAATGATCACAATAATTTGAATTTTGGTACATATATTTATATAAGACTTCATACTTGACATCTATGCTTCAAAATCTGAGCTGTGCTTATAATTTCTCGGTAAAGCCGAGGACTTATTGAAAACCCTACGTACATGTATAAAGTCTTATATAAATGTGTACCAAAATTCAAATTATTGTGATCATTACGTTGCAGGCGACACCCAGTAACGTTAGGTAAGGGAAAACGAAAAAAAGTGGACAATTCATCTGCAACCTGAGATTTGCGGGTCAAATTGTCTGATCACACTTCACCTTTCTTTTTCTCGCCACTTACCTTCTAATTTAGAAAAAAACGAATGCCTGAAAAGTAATGACTCCAATGATTTGAAATTTGGAGGATATTGATAAAAGGCTTTATACTATTAAGTTGTGCCTCAAAATCTGAGTTGTGCTTATCATTTCTTGGTGAGGCCGAGAACTTATTGATCACCCCTTGTAAGGTGGCCTACCCTTTTGCATAAGTCTGGTGGCCTTGTTACCGTGCTCAAGGTTTGACTCTCTACAAGCAACTCTACAGGGACCTTCTGACATTCCAGATGACCTAAAAGCTGGGCAATCGTTTTCACCGAGTTGAATGAGAAAATCGATAGAAAATGCCTTTCCCAAGGGCAGTCGTTTAGATTCTAGCCAACAAACCTAACAAGAAGACAACCATATCACCTAATTGTGTGGTATTTATTGGTCAATAAAAACTCTTAGTATAGGATGGAATATATGTGTAACTGTTCGGGATAAAAAACTGTTTTATCTCA